>NC_046983.1:3516569-3536569 GCF_009769545.1 Cyclopterus lumpus | reverse complement strand
GCATCCTACTTTTTGCATTGGCGGACTTTCTAAGTAAAGATGGCACGGCAGCAATTATTTGCCTATTATTCCAAGAAAAAGTGTCCATCTCTACACCTTATTCGGCCAGCGCCAAGAACCCGCACTCGTTCCGATTCATTTCGGTTCTGACAGGAAGGAGGGCGACGCTAGCGACGAGACACTTTCGATTCTTGGATATTTCCGCTAATGTTGCCTAAAAGGAGAACACCGTGCACCTAAATTGGGAAAGTTCTAGGAAAAAAAGGGTCTTGGAAAGTTCAATCAATACTTAAATAAAGAAGCTAATCTCTTTCAAAGCGATGAAACCAGAGAAGGAAGTGTGAAACTTCTGGAGCGGCTCCATTAAAAAAAATTAATGAATGGGCGTACTTCCCCTTTAAATTGGGCAGTCGTGTATTCGTCAGCAGCTACAACGACTGCCAGGAATAAAAGTAATCAACGCAAATTGGGACTTTTGGACTTTTGGAAACTCACATTTGACAACCAACCCGTCATAAAGCCCACGCCGGGTGCTTGAACCCAGATTAGCTCCTTTCACACCCATCAATTTTTAGGCAGACATGTCATGAAACAGACCCCCACCCCAAAAAAAGAAAAGAGAAGGTCACCAGTGTCGTTAAAATCTGAGTGGGGGTGGGGGAAACCAGCGTTTTGCACACAGATTATAGAAAAACGAGCCAAAAGCAGCAAAGTCGTAAATTAACGGCACGAATGAGAATCGCAGGACGTCGGAGGAGAAAAAAATGTCCCGAAAGAACACGATACAAAAAAAAGTGCTGTCTGCATAAGACGCACACACACACACACACACACAAAGCAACCGCCCGCCCCCGGGCTGTCTATCAAACGCCGTCTGGCTTCATAATGACGCGCTAATAAGGCAAAATAAAATTTAAAAAAATATTTTAAGGCTAACAGGATTTGCAATTAAAATGACCGAAAAAATTCCTCCCCTCCTCTTCAATCCTGCCTCTCCCCCCCAGGGGGCCTCCAGTGTTTTGTCAGCCTCACTTGGCTTGAGTAGTTTTCATAATGGAGGCAGGCACGTCGAGAAAGTGTCAGTTAGGAAGTGTGTGTGTGTGTGTGTGTGTGTGTGTGTGTGTGTGTGTGTGTGTGTGTGTGTGTGCGACGGAGACTTTTCTTTTGGTTTAATCTCCAATAACGTTCCTAATGTGGAGGCCTTTGTCAGACTGTTGAGTAAATCTCCCTCAAGGCCTTCCACGCTCACATTTTAGTACATTTGCACACCGTCCGCCTTCTTTCTTCTTTCTTCTTTTTTCTTTTTTTTTTTATAATGCAAAAAGGGACACGGTCTAAAAAATTCAAATAAAACAGAGTGATACACGAGGGGAAGGAGAGAAAGTGGGATGAAGGGGTTTAGCATTTGAATATTGGTAATAATAATAATAATAAAATATATATACATAATTATTATTATTATTATTATTTACGCTTTAATTATCACTAGTATTACAGTGTAATTCTTATTATTAATATTATTAATATAAATATAATATCGATCAAAACAGCAATCCATGCAACGCTCTTTAAATAGTTTTTCATCATCGCAGTTGAATTCAATTTTGACAAAAAAAGTGCTGACAAGGCTTTTTTTTGTTGTTGTTGTTGCTGCAACGTCTCTATAAGGCAACGACTCAGAAGACTCAGGAGACTCAGGAGACGCCTTGTAGAGTCATATCGCGGCTCCCTCCGACGGCCGGCCGACGCATTCTTCAGCGTCAGCTTATTTTGTCTCGTTTTATTTATTTATTTAAAATAAAGAGGGTTTTGTTGAGCTTTTGGAAGAGAAGCAGAGTGGAGTTGTCAGGAGGGGATTTATATTCGCGCAAACTCTGCACTCTTGACAATTATTCATAAGAATCACATTTGAGAGAGTCCGAGATCAAGGAAAAGCTTCTTGTAATATGTCCTCGATTATAAAGGGCTTGTAAATTGTGTTGGTAACCTTCAAAAAGTACTCTGAGCTCCTGCATACACTTTATAGTTATTACTCAATGATTTATATTCTTCACCTGGATTTGGAATGTAAATATTTTTTCCCGTTTGGCGGCTCTATATATCGCAAACATGCCGTGAAAACTCAACTGTAAATGCACCCGTTCACTGGGTTAGCTTTTCTTTGTGCTAAAGCTACGAGGTTAGCTTTCATTCTTTATGCTAAAGCTACTGGGTTAGCTCTCACCATTTGTGCTAAAGCTACTGGGTTGGCTCTCACTCTTTGTGCTAAAGCTACTGGGTTAGCTCTCACCATTTGTGCTAAAGCTACTGGGTTAGCTCTGACTCTTGGTGCTAAAGCTACTGGGTTAGCTCTCACTCTTTGTGCTAAAGCTACTGGGTTAGCTTTCACCATTTGTGCTAAAGCTACTGGGTTAGCTCTGACTCTTGGTGCTAAAGCTACTGGGTTAGCTCTCACCATTTGTGCTAAAGCTACTGGGTTAGCTCTGACTCTTGGTGCTAAAGCTACTGGGTTAGCTCTCACTCTTTGTGCTAAAGCTACTGGGTTATCTCTCACCCTTTGTGCTAAAGCTACTGGGTTAGCTCTCACTCTTTGTGCTAAAGCTACTGGGTTAGCTCTCACCATTTGTGCTAAAGCTACTGGGTTAGCTTTCATTCTTTGTGCTAAAGCTACTGGGTTAGCTCTCATTCTTTGTGCTAAAGCTACTGGGTTAGCTCTCACTCTTTGTGCTAAAGCTACTGGGTTAGCTCTCACCATTTGTGCTAAAGCTACTGGGTTAGCTCTTACACTTGGTGCTAAAGCTACTGGGTTAGCTCTCACTCTTTGTGCTAAAGCTACTGGGTTAGCTCTCACTCTTTGTGCTAAAGCTACTGGGTTCGCTTTCATTCTTTGTGCTAAAGCTACTGGGTTAGCGTTCATTCTTTGTGCTAAAGCTACTGGGTTAGCTCTCACTCTTTGTGCTAAAGCTACTGGGTTAGCTCTCACTCTTTGTGCTAAAGCTACTGGGTTATCTCTCACCCTTTGTGCTAAAGCTACTGGGTTAGCTCTCACTCTTTGTGCTAAAGCTACTGGGTTCGCTTTCATTCTTTGTGCTAAAGCTACTGGGTTAGCGTTCATTCTTTGTGCTAAAGCTACTAGGTTAGCTCTGACTCTTTGTGCTAAAGCTACTGGGTTAGCTCTCACTCTTTGTGCTAAAGCTACTGGGTTAGCTCTCATTCTTTGTGCTAAAGTTACTGGGTTAGCTCTCACTCTGTGTGCTACAGCTACTGGGTTAGCTCTCATTCTTTGTGCTAAAGTTACTGGGTTAGCTCTCACTCTGTGTGCTACAGCTACTGGGTTAGCTCTCACTGTTCAATATGTTCTTTGTAAATTGTCTTTGGATTTTACAACAATAACCTTGAATTATCCAGCTCGTCGCAGCCGTGAAGACAGTATTGGGAACAATGGCACCGAAAAAGGACAATTGCCTTCAAGTGAACAAGGCATTGTTCATTGTTTTGAGATGAACACATTTGAAGTCTGAAAGAGTTCCAGCGATTCTCCTCGTGAAGTTTGTTGTGATGGAAAAGGCTTTTGTTTAAAGAAACCTAGAACATCAAGACGCCCGTCTTCAGCTTTACATGGACGCTCGTCCCAAAAGGCAACGGTACACGTGTGTGTGTGTGTGTGTGTGTGTGCATGTGGGAGTGTTTATGTGTGTACATGTGGGAGTGTGTGTACATGTGGGAGTGTTTATGTGTGTACATGTAGGAGTGTGTTTACATGTAGGAGTGTTTATGTGTGTATATGTAGGAGTGTTTATGTGTGTACATGTGGGAGTGTTTATGTGTGTACATGTAGGAGTGTTTATGTGTGTACATGTGGGAGTGTTTATGTGTGTACATGTAGGAGTGTTTATGTGTGTACATGTGGGAGTGTTTATGTGTGTACATGTAGGAGTGTTTATGTGTGCACATGTGGGAGTGTTTATGTGTGTACATGTGGGAGTGTTTATGTGTGTACATGTAGGAGTGTGTTTACATGTAGGAGTGTTTATGTGTGTACATGTGGGAGTGTTTATGTGTGTACATGTAGGAGTGTGTTTACATGTAGGAGTGTTTATGTGTGTACATGTGGGAGTGTTTATGTGTGTACATGTAGGAGTGTTTATGTGTGTACATGTGGGAGTGTTTATGTGTGTACATGTGGGAGTGTTTATGTGTGTACATGTAAGAGTGTTTATGTGTGTACATGTGGGAGTGTTTATGTGTGTACATGTAGGAGTGTGTTTACATGTAGGAGTGTTTATGTGTGTACATGTAGGAGTGTGTTTACATGTATGAGTGTTTATGTGTGTACATGTAGGAGTGTGTTTACATGTAGGAGTGTTTATGTGTGTACATGTAGGAGTGTTTATGTGTGTACATGTAGGAGTGTGTTTACATGTAGGAGTGTTTATGTGTGTACATGTAGGAGTGTTTATGTGTGTACATGTAGGAGTGTGTTTACATGTAGGAGTGTTTATGTGTGTACATGTAGGAGTGTTTATGTGTGTACATGTAGGAGTGTGTGTACATGTAGGAGTGTTTATGTGTGTACATGTAGGAGTGTTTATGTGTGTACATGTAGGAGTGTTTATGTGTGTACATGTAGGAGTGTTTATGTGTGTACATGTAGGAGTGTGTGTACATGTAGGAGTGTTTATGTGTGTACATGTAGGAGTGTTTATGTGTGTACATGTAGGAGTGTTTATGTGTGTACATGTAGGAGTGTTTATGTGTGTACATGTAGGAGTGTTTATGTGTGTACATGTAGGAGTGTGTGTACATGTAGGAGTGTTTATGTGTGTACATGTGGGAGTGTTTATGTGTGTACATGTGGGAGTGTTTATGTGTGTACATGTAAGAGTGTTTATGTGTGTACATGTGGGAGTGTTTATGTGTGTACATGTAGGAGTGTGTTTACATGTATGAGTGTTTATGTGTGTACATGTAGGAGTGTGTTTACATGTAGGAGTGTTTATGTGTGTACATGTAGGAGTGTGTTTACATGTAGGAGTGTTTATGTGTGTACATGTAGGAGTGTTTATGTGTGTACATGTAGGAGTGTGTGTACATGTAGGAGTGTTTATGTGTGTACATGTAGGAGTGTTTATGTGTGTACATGTAGGAGTGTGTGTACATGTAGGAGTGTTTATGTGTGTACATGTAGGAGTGTGTTTACATGTGGGAGTGTTTATGTGTGTACATGTAGGAGTGTTTATGTGTGTACATGTAGGAGTGTGTGTACATGTAGGAGTGTTTATGTGTGTACATGTAGGAGTGTTTATGTGTGTACATGTAGGAGTGTGTGTACATGTAGGAGTGTGTGTACATGTAGGAGTGTTTATGTGTGTACATGTAGGAGTGTTTATGTGTGTACATGTAGGAGTGTGTGTACATGTAGGAGTGTTTATGTGTGTACATGTAGGAGTGTGTGTACATGTGGGAGTGTTTATGTGTGTACATGTAGGAGTGTGTGTACATGTGGGAGTGTGTGTACATGTGGGAGTGTTTATGTGTGTACATGTAGGAGTGTGTGTACATGTGGGAGTGTGTGTACATGTGGGAGTGTTTATGTGTGTACATGTAGGAGTGTGTGTACATGTGGGAGTGTTTGTGTTCGTCCATGAAAATTGATCCTCCACTTAAATAAATTGAAGTTGTGTTTGTGACATCTCGGCAGACTGATGAAGATCAGGTAATATTCAGGTAATATGATGGAAATCTAGATGGATCTTAAAGGTGAGACTGTCGCCCTCTTTCCGAGGTCAAAAGGTCAAAGGTCATGTAAACTTAACATAACATACAATCTAACATCAGCAGCTCATAGACATTTGGGCGGATTAATACAAATTCGATGCTCGTTGTCGTTGTATTTAGATGTTTTGATAATGATCTCAATATTAATTTCATCTGTTTAGTTTCAGTTTTGCTTTCGAAGATTTTAATCATTTAATCATTTTCATCATTTTGTTGCACATTTGGGTTTTTCATCTTTGTGTGAATCGCTTTAAATGAGCTGATATTCAATGTGCTCCGAAATCATCCGTCACAGCAGAACGATGTCATCGTACTATTACATTAATAAACAATAAACGATAAACATCCCGAGCAGGAAACAGTGCAAAACCAGCTCCTAAACATGCGTAATAAATCACTTCTAAGTTTACCATTATCCAAATATAAGTCACTCAACAAAATCCATCGCAGAATGGAGCGACGTGTCATATATATTATTTATTTAATGATCTTGATCGTGCATGTGCGTGTTTGTGTGTCTCACTCAGGATGAATTATGCAAAGACATGCAAGTGACAATTTTCAATTATTAAGCGGCTCTCCCTATTCCTAAAATTCATTGTGAGTATTTCATCAGGCGGGTCACCTTCAGAAGCTTCAATGTCGAGCATTTAAATTTAAAGCGCTCGTCTACAATTTCCTTTTTTTTTTTTATCTCACAAAACTGCTCTTTTGCTTTCTTATCTTGCTTATTAGTGACGGATAGTCTGAGTTCAGTCGACCTTCCTCGCTCCCTTTATCCCGTCTCATCCGCTCTGCAACCCTCACGGCTTCTGAAGAAAAGCCCAAACACGAGGAGGCGGAGCTCTTTAAATAGCAAACACACACACACACACACACACACACACACAGTTCTTCTGGTTGGAGTGACAGGCCTTCCCCAAAACCCTGCTGCGTGTTTAATTTCATGCTGCATTACCCCCCACCAGCGTGCTACCGCCGTGTGTGCAAATCCTCGTGTCAAACAGAACAGCATCAACAGATCGGCCTCAGACATGCTGCTGTTAGTCTGCATCTTGTTGTCTGCATCACGTCTTGTTGTCTGCATCTTGTTGTCTGGATCTTGTTGTCTGCATCACGTCTTGTTGTCTGCATCTTGTTGTCTGCATCTTGTTGTCTGCATCTTGTTGTCTGCATCACGTCTTGTTGTCTGCATCTTGTTGTCTGGATCTTGTTGTCTGGATCTTGTTGTCTGCATCTTGTTGTCTGGATCTTGTTGTCTGGATCTTATTGTCTGCAACTTATTGTCTGGATCTTGTTGTCTGCATCTTGTTGTCTGCATCTTGTTGTCTGCATCTTGTTGTCTGGATCTTGTTGTCTGCATCTTGTTGTCTGCATCTTGTTGTCTGGATCTTGTTGTCTGCATCTTGTTGTCTGCATCTTGTTGTCTGTATTTTGTTGTCTGCATCTTGTTGTCTGCATCTTGTTGTCTGGATCTTGTTGTCTGGATCTTGTTGTCTGGATCTTGTTGTCTGGATCTTGTTGTCTGGATCTTGTTGTCTGGATCTTGATGTCTCCATCTTGTTGTCTGGATCTTGTTGTCTGCATCTTGTTGTCTGGATCTTGTTGTCTGCATCTTGTTGTCTGGATCTTGTTGTCTGCATCTTGTTGTCTGCATCTTGTTGTCTGGATCTTGTTGTCTGGATCTTATTGTCTGCAACTTATTGTCTGGATCTTGTTGTCTGCATCTTGTTGTCTGCATCTTGTTGTCTGCATCTTGTTGTCTGTATTTTGTTGTCTGTATCTTGTTGTCTGCATCTTGTTGTCTGGATCTTGTTGTCTGCATCTTGTTGTCTGCATCTTGTTGTCTGCATCTTGTTGTCTGCATCTTGTTGTCTGGATCTTGTTGTCTGGATCTTGTTGTCTGATCTGGATCTTGTTGTCTGCATCTTGTTGTCTGGATCTTGTTGTCTGGATCTTGTTGTCTGCATCTTGTTGTCTGCATCTTGTTGTCTGCATCTTGTTGTCTGGATCTTGTTGTCTGGATCTTGTTGTCTGGATCTTGTTGTCTGCATCTTGTTGTCTGGATCTTGTTGTCTGGATCTTGTTGTCTGGATCTTGTTGTCTGGATCTTGTTGTCTGGATCTTGTTGTCTGCATCTTGTTGTCTGGATCTTGTTGTCTGGATCTTGTTGTCTGGATCTTGTTGTCTGGATCTTGTTGTCTGCATCTTGTTGTCTGCATCTTGTTGTCTGCATCTTGTTGTCTGCATCTTGTTGTCTGGATCTTGTTGTCTGCATCTTGTTGTCTGGATCTTGTTGTCTGGATCTTGTTGTCTGGATCTTGTTGTCTGGATCTTGTTGTCTGCATCTTGTTGTCTGCATCTTGTTGTCTGGATCTTGTTGTCTGGATCTTGTTGTCTGGATCTTGTTGTCTGATCTGGATCTTGTTGTCTGGATCTTGTTGTCTGGATCTTGTTGTCTGGATCTTGTTGTCTGCATCTTGTTGTCTGCATCTTGTTGTCTGCATCTTGTTGTCTGTGCCTGGGGACAACGGTGCTTCATCATGTAGAGCTGAGATTGTTCTGCAGTGTTTGATGTGTAACACATGAGTTTGTATCAAATGCAATTTACTTTTAAAAAGTGAATTTTAAGTAATGAAGTAAAATGGATAAAAAGACCTCAGAGAGCAGACAGAAAGATTTAAAGCGTATGAACAAACGCCGGCAGAAACAAAATCCATGAACACAAAAACAAAATGTGTCCAGAGATTAGTGGAGACAGCTGGCGGTTTGCATTATTGTGGCATTTTTTTAAAGTTGTTGTCAAACTAACCTTTCTTTTAGTTTTGTTTCAGATTTAGTTTTTAATTCTTAAAATCATTTCCCTTAAGGAGACACAAAAAGATGAATTATCATATTCAAAGGAATTTTAACGATAACGAGCATTATTTAAAAGAAAATAAATCACTTTTCATGGCGAAAAATAAAACTTCCTAATCATGGAAACAACCCGGGATCTAATGTCACTCCTTCAGAACCAGACGGTGTCTGCCGCTCTCCTCCTTTTATTCTTTTCATCTCTCCTTCTTTCACTCCTTCCTCACGTCTCCTTTCTCCTTCGCTGACTGTCCATCATCGCTGATTGCAGCTCGCGACCTGATTTCCACCCACCTGTGTGTGTGTGTGTGTGTGTGTGTCAGTCTGCTCATTTAATTATGTTTGTTTGTATATGTCCCTTCCTTCATTGTGTGTGTGTGTGTGTGTGTGTGTGTGTGTGTGTGTGTGTGTGTGTGTGTGTGTGTGTGTGTGAGCATTTAAGGCCCTCAGCCAAACTTAATAACACTCAGCATGAGGACCCTTCAGCGCCGCCGGACGGCTTTTCTTGCCGCCTGATTAGTGGGAGTTGAAGCTGCAGAGGGACTTTAGGTCGGGCACAGCCAGGGCAATCAGAGAGGTCTGGAGGGGTCTTAATGGCCGAAGGCCTCCGGGACGCCAATTAGAGAGAGGGATGTGTGGGGGGGGGGGGGGGGACCAGGAGAAAATGTGGGGCAGGTGATGCAATCGAGTGGAGGTGGGATTAGGAGAAGAGGAAAGGAAGGATGGAAGGACAGACGCTCAGAGAGAGGGAGGAGGGACTGAGGAGGAAGGGATGCAAACGAGGAAGAGAGGAAGTGACCGGGTGGAGGAAGGAAACAAGACCGGCGAGTTTAGGAAGCAGCGGAGCTTTTTGAGCTAAACGCAAAACAACAATCGGGTCGGGACGCTCCAACGCCACGGCGTTGCCATGGTGTTGCCATGGTGTTTTCAACTCAAGGAAAGTGATGACGTTCCTAATTCCCACTCTAATATCGATTCTATATGGCTGTGAAAAACATCTTTGCACAACTTTATGTTGTTTTTCTTTTCGTCCTTGACTTCCTCGTCCATAATTGGCCTATTTAAACCATATTACGCCTAATTCTGATGTATTCATGTTACTGTTAACCTGAAAAATATATTCAATAAAGGATTACCAAAATTATTATTATTATTAGGAATCGCCGGTTTAAAAAGTAAAGACCGGGGGAACCATGAAGAGAGTGAAGGCAGCGTTGGAACGATGTGAGAGGAGGAGGAGGGTGAGGAAAAGTGAAGGATGAAGGAAGGTGGCAGGAATGAAGAGAAAAGACAAAAGAAAAAGTAGGAACCAAACAAAACAGACACCGAGGCTCTGAGAATGAACGAGAGACGCAGCAGTGGATAATCGTCCTCGGAGGCAACAAGGAGGAGGTTACAGGGGTTAGGAGTGAGGAGACGAGTGGGGAATAAAGAGCGCAGGGAACGAGGGGGAGGGAAGGAGTGAAGCGAAGGGGTCCTGGAGTTACGGGCCTGGAGTGGAGGTTAAATGCGGCGCTGCATTTGCAGCTATCGCCGTTCACATCAACGTCGGCATCCATCAGCTGAGACTGACCTCCATGCCGATGGGCTTGGATTCCTAAGCGTGTGTGTGTGTGTGTGTGTGTGTGTGTGCGTGTGTGTGTGTGTGTGCGTGTGCGTGTAAATCACTCACTCCTCCAGTCCTTGTGAAGAATCGTCCTTTTGCACTTGAGCCTAAAAGCCTCCGCGATGTGCGTGATCGATTGTAATGAATATCTTCAATAACATGATCGGCCGTCGGGGGGGGGGGGGGGGTTCATATTGTTCCTTCTTTTCTTTATTTCTTCTTCAAAGTGAACATTATCCCAAACCACTGAGCGGCTCCGGGTGGTGTTTCCTGGAGACCGCAGCGCTCCACCCATTCTCTCTCTCGATTGGTTCCTCCGGGCTTCCATAACTCACTCCTGTCTGTCTGTAGCAGCTGATGCAATAAAGATTATCGTGGAGAAAAATTGCTTTTTTCATGTTTTTTTAATCCTTCTGCTTTTCTTAGTTTTTCCTCAGTTTGCATTCACGATTCTCTAAACGCCCCAAAACTATGTTTTCAGCAGCTGAGAGGCGACGATGGGCAGCGAACACACACACAACAAGCAAACTGTCCCCCCCCCCCCCCCCCCCCCCCCCTATATGTGTCTCTGGTAGCCGCCGGGGTCCATGAGCATGCAGCCAGACGTGGCCCCCCTAAATATTACCCCGATTAGCCGTGGACGGACACCGAGGTGCACACTCACGCACACAATCGCATGACTCTCCTGGCCGACATAACGTCAAAGTCAGGACTTTTTGATGAATGAGTTAAAACGCTAACAATGTGTGTGTTTTTTAAAAATGTTTTCAACATTCAATATTTTTTTTAATATATATATATATTTGATATTCAGTTTGTTATGCGTTCATAAATACTAAATACTTGATTGTGCCATTTATTTAAAAAATGTTGGGCACACAAGACTGCTTTTTTCACTCACTTTTAGCCAAACATATTTTTAAAATCAGATTTGTCCTTTGCAGGTTTGGATAACAGATTATTTGTGTGATTATTAATGACATTTTAGTGAAAGTTATAAACTAAACTCTGGTCTTAAAACGTCTTGAGTGGTCGGAGTAAGACAACAGACAACAGGAAGTGAATATCTAACATCTGTACATGTCATGACAGGGTACAGGACTCCTTTTGAGGCACATCAGAGGTGACCCCCCCCCCCCCCCCCCCCCCCGAAGCCCCCTCTTGTGTTCTCACAACATTGTTCAGCAGGTGGAGGGCAAAGAGGATGGAAGTGAGTGAGGTTGAAGAGAACGAGGGTCGAGGAGATATAAATATCTGGAGCAAGATGTGTCACTCCCCCTCAAGTGTCCTCGCTTCCTCCACTTTAGATGTACTGGGAGGCATGAGGAGAGATGGAGGGATGGATGGATGGAGAGAGGGAGGAGGCATGAGGAGAGATGGATGGAGGGATGGATGGAGAGAGGGAGGAGGCAGGAGGAGAGATGGATGGAGGGATGGATGGAGAGAGGGAGGAGGCATGAGGAGAGATGGATGGAGGGATGGATGGAGAGAGGGAGGAGGCAGGAGAGATGGATGGAGGGATGGATGGAGAGAGGGAGGAGGCAGGAGGAGAGATGGATGGAGGGATGGATGGAGAGAGGGAGGAGGCATGAGGAGAGATGGATGGAGGGATGGATGGAGAGAGGGAGGAGGCAGGAGAGATGGAGGAGTGTGTCGCTGCCCACTCAAGGGCAAAGACCACCTTGACAGAAAGACAAGTCTCTTCTCTCCGTCTTCCTCTCTTTCTTTCCTCTCGTTTACCATTTCATTTCCTGTCAATTTATGTATTCCTTTATCCCTGGGAGCTCCTCCTAATAAATAAATAAATACAAATATATATATATAAAATAAATAAATAAAAATATATATATATATATATTTGTATTTATTTATTTAATATATATATTATTTGTATATATATATATATTTATATATATATATATATAATAAATCCTTTAAATCTGACACTTTAGACAAAAGACACACTAAATACTAAATGAAGGATATAAATACATAAAAGGATATAGATGACTAAGAAATAAACAATTATTAGGATTCCTTAGCTACACATAAACACAGTAACATGTTAATGTAGACACACACACTCACACACACTCACACACAAATGTGTAATCCATCCTAATACCTTGGGGTGTGAGTTGAGGGATAAGGGAGGATAACAGATCGTCTTATAGCTCGACTTAATCACAGAGGATGTTACTAAAGACTGTCATTGGACATTAAGTCTACACACACACACACACACACACACACACACACTCAATCAATCTTCTGCCTGCAAACACCTCGAAAAAACCTTTAACCTGTCAGCTTGCATGTGAGCAGATCAGTTTTCTCAATCTGCCTGACACACACACACACACACACACACACACGGCAGTCTTATGGAAGTCTTTAAGTCGGGGAGCTTTTATCCTCGCGGTGTTGAGAAAACCTCTGAACAAATTGTACAAAACGCTCGTTCTCTCGCTCGCCCGCCGTGCATTTGCTTCATTTCACTCGCTCGCTGTCGATTGCGTTCTCACTGAATAAAAAGCCAAGGACTACTCACCTTGCGCTGAATGGAAAGGTTGCGTAAGCATCATCTGTAGGTGGTGTAGAACTGAGTAACTTCAGCCGCGAGACCAACTTACTTGAAGCTGATCGCTAAAACCATCTTCCACAGTTGTCCTGTTTAATAACTTTGGTTTTTAACCTCTAAATAAAGCCGTGTTTGACCGTGGTCCTGGACCAAAACAACCGGCTGAAAGAGGCTAAAGCTCCCTGTAGCGATGAGGGGTAATAGCCCCTTCGAGCGACTCCAAAAGGTCCTCCGAAATCGCCTCTTTAAGTGAGGTTTTCATTGGATAACTCAATTTAACCTTGCAAATGTCTCCGTGACTAATGATACGTGGAGAGTATCGGAACGGGACCCCACTGATGAGGCCTGCAGATGGGTTATTCATCGCGGTGTGCGCACATGCCTTTTCCCAGCACGTGATTACCATCATGTCCCCTAAAGTCTTTACATGATGTTTTATTACCAGTGGAAACCAGTTAAAACCCCGAACAGATGCAGGGACCGTTACAGCAATGTTTACGTGCCATAGGGGGGATGGGGAAGGACTGGAAAAAAATGATGGATGGATAGAAAAGTCCATTTGTTTCAGCTATTTACAGCTCCCAAAGTAATTTAATTAATAACTGCCGTTTCCCGTTCGTACAATGCAGACAAGTACAATAATAGAGAGAGGACGGGATGTACAGGGCAAGAGGATTTCTGGTGTGAGTGAAAGGCTCATTGGAATAACACCACCTTTGACACTTTAAGCTATAAAGTATAAGCCAGTGAAGAAGGAGTTTGGGGGTGGGGTCACAGGAAATACCGAGAACCCGAAGAAAAAACTGTTATAACAAATAAAAAGGCAAAAATAGATTAAAACACTGTTATAAAACGCAGTTAACTAGCTCCCTGATTATAAGGGATTAGCGGGCAGCCAATAAAATGCAACTAGCCGTGCATTAAGGGCATTAGCAGGACATCTGGGATGTGTGTTTGACCAATCAGATTGCTCCAATGAAAACCCCCCCATTGTGTAAACAACCAGACTTGAGTTCACACACGCACACACACACACACACACACACACATTACGTATGTATGAAAGAAAGCCAATGGACACCATCTGGTGTGCTGTACAAAGTGCCCTAGCAAAATGTCCTGTATTTACATTCCAGGATGGAAAGCCGTGCTTTATGGGAATTATTGGAACAGCTGACGCACATCTTTGACCCATCACACATCTCAGACAAAACCGTGTTATATTTGTTTTGTTTTGTTTTTACTCAGTATTGTTAAGTATTCTCAGATGTAGCTGTTTATGAAACGGCAACGTACAGTTTCTGAAAAGCTTTTGGGCATCTTGGAACAACGTATGGCAAAACCTAAACTTTACTCCGATGATGAGCGGCTTGAATTCAATCAAATACTCCATAGGTGGCTTTTGAAATCATTTATTTATAAGTTTTAAGTAGTTATCTTGTTTTTTGGTCACAGTTATCTTTGTTTCTGGTCACAGTTATCTTTGTTTTTAGTGACTGTTATCTTGGGTTTTGGTCATTTCCATCTTGTTTTTGATCACTACCATTTGGGTTTTTGGTCACTGTTATCTTGGTTTTTGGTCATTTCCATCTTTTTTTTGGTCACTGCCATCTTGTTTTTTGGTCTTTGTCACTACCATCTTGTTTTTTGGTCACTACCATCTTGTTTTTTGGTCACTGCCATCTTGTTTTTTGGTCACTGCCATCTTGTTTTTTGGTTACTATCATCTTGTTTTTTGGTCACTGCCATCTTGTTTTTTGGTTACTATCATCTTGTTTTTTGGTCACTACCATCTTGTTTTTTGGTCTTGGTCACTACCATCTTGTTTTTTGGTCACTGCCATCTTGTTTTTTGGTTATTTCCATATTGTTTTTTGGTCTTGGTCACTACCATCTTGTTTTTTGGTCACTGCCATCTTGTTTTTTGGTTATTTCCATATTGTTTTTTGGTCTTGGTCACTACCATCTTGTTTTTTGGTCACTGCCATCTTGTTTTTTGGTTATTTCCATATTGTTTTTTGGTTATTTCCATCTTGTTTTTTGGTCACTGCCATCTTGTTTTTTGGTCTTGGTCACTACCATCTTGTTTTTTGGTCACTGCCATCTTGTTTTTTGGTTATTTCCATCTTGTTTTTTGGTTACTACCATCTTGTTTTTTGGTCAATGCCATCTTGTTTTTTGGTTATTTCCATCTTGTTTTTTGGTTACTACCATCTTGTTTTTTGGTTATTTCCATCTTGTTTTTTGGTTACTACCATCTTGTTTTTTGGTTATTTCCATCTTGTTTTTCGGTTATTTCCATCTTGTTTTTTGGTTACTACCATCTTGTTTTTTGGTCACTGCCATCTTGTTTTTTCCAACCAGAAGTAAAACAAGAGGATTGATCTCAGTACAACCGAGCACTGAATTAGACATTTGAATAAAACCCAAACACTGATCCCTTTGTTTGTTTGCTTCTCAGCAGGTCGTCCTCAGGCTTCCTCAAACTGCTACAATCCAGAGAGTGGGCCTCTTTGTCTTTTTTACTGACCATCACAGACATTTCATTAACGACCACAACAAGCACAAGATGGCTCAAAGAAGAGTTGTAGTATCCCCGAGCCTCCAAGCACCAATCATGGCTCTCACGGACACCAGCCCTCAAGCCCCATTTAACTTGCATTACCTGACGCATGAAGTGTCTCATAAAAGGCTGAATCTAATTCAATAACACTACATTTTAGAAACTGTAAAACCTGCACATGCATGGTTTCCCCAATGAGTTGAATTCCAATCGTCAACCACCAGGAGTTGACGTCTTGTTGACAGTAATGCTACAAAAAGAGGATATCACAATTCACACCGTAGTAAAAGTGCTATTCGCTGGAGTCATCAAACACACACCTACACACACTATTTATTTCCCTCTTCATTCTTTTATTATCTTTTTTTCGCACCTGGTGTGAAATCCACTCGTTCAACAGTGTCTTTCATTTTCCTTCTCTGCCGAGAACAGGAAACTCAGTTGGGGAGTTTAGATCTATGCCAAGAATTTGATAAAATATCGTGGATAGAAAGAAAGCCACGCCCACATGAATTCATTTGAAGTCCTAAGAAGACATTTAATCATTTAAGTGGGTGGGCTATGAGCCGCCAGGGGCTTCATATGTTCATATTTTAATGCAGTAACAAGTAACCTGTTAGTTTATCCGTTCAATATGACATATAAACTATCGGCACATTAAAACATGACTTTCTGTGCCTATATTCAGTGAATTATTGAGTGAGTTAATGTGTTATTTCTAGTAATTAACAGATATTAACTCATATATATATATATATATATATATATATATATATATATATATAACAGTATATAACAGTAAAGTTTGCGCAACAGGAAGGATTTGATTTTTTAAATTTCTTTTGTTTTCTGGTTGCAAAAAAGGGCCAGGTTGTATATAACACCACCGAGGCGAGTTATGGTCTCGCTTCCTTCGGGACTTTGTAGTTAGGAGGAGAGGAGCGATGGCCGAGCAGAACATCAATCAAAGGGGGGAAACCCATTTACAAAAGCAAATATTTATTTTTTTAGAGGCCAAAAGTTCTCTCAGATTGACTGTATCCGCGCTCAGGGCACCGATTGTTATTGTGCTTATGGTGGTGCTGTTGACACATCAACTGGGCTTTAATGGGAATTTTGACAGCGGCACAAAAGGGGAACACACACACATAAATTCACACGCACAAAAAAGTTTTTTCCGTGCACACTTCCTCCAGTCGTGCCTTTTCCCATTCGTCCCAGCAGCGACATCACTTTGAATCAAAACAACAATAACAATAAAAGTCAGCATGGGGAGAGAGACCGAGAAGAAGACACGAACCGAGAGAGAGACAGGCCGAGGCAGACAGACAGATACAGTGTGCTCAAACTCACAGATTTAAAATATGAATAAAGTGTGCATTACAACACCTGTCGGCGTCCATCTTGAGGAACTGAAGGAAACACAAAGCGCACGTCGACATTTTCATTGAGTTTCCTCTGCTCTCCGTCTGCTTACAGGGGCAATAGTTAAACATTAAAAAGATGAAACAAGACCATGAGAATATTGGGAATCCCAATGGAGACCAGTTTGGACCATCGACTGGCTTTTGAACCACAAAAAGCATGAATGAAACCACTCGGCCGTTCCGTCCCTCAACCTTTTCGCTTTGCACAGAAACGCTATAAATGATACTCGTGACATCGTAAAGTGGATCCCACTGAAGCCTTTTAACCACACGGGGGCGCCTTCTGCGTCTGTATCGCCGTTAAAAACACCGTTGCTCAAAGGCGAGGGCAACTCTTTCCTTAGTTAACGGTAAATATGGCGCGACGTTATTGATTTTAGTGGCTTTACGGTTTTACTTGCTCCACCTTTTTGGGGTCTGAGAATAGTTATGGCATTTGTCAACAGTCTTCTTCAACAGTCATCGCAGTGAGTGTCATTAGTCCGCAACCACAGGAGGCAATTTATCCAATTTCCTCACTCACTTCGTCGCCCATTTCTGTTGTTTATTGCAAAAATGACTTCCACCAACAGGGCTTCAGTCTGTGTTTGGTCTGTGACTTCGTGATGATGATGATGATGATGATTCAAATTACAAAAAAGCTGGTCTGCATTCATTGGAAAGGTGGAACTTGTTTTTGCCAATGAATAAATTATACGATAAACGTAGATGGAAGCGCGACTGTTCAATAAGTTATGCCGATGGCCCCGGAGAGCGAATGGGTCGGACTAACTGTATAACAATTATTTATTTTTTTAAATCGCTGATATTCCTTTGAACCTGTTGAACCTGCAGCTTTTAAGCAGCAGATTACCGTACGACGGAGTCTCTTCGTTGACCTTTAAGATTGGAAAAAAAGGATCATCTAATAACAGATTCATGAAATCTACCTTTTCTCTTGTCCGTCTGTTTTGCTTCCAGCTCGCGAGGTCGAGACAACGATTTGCATTTCTTCTTCCGTGACATTTCTAAAGGGTGTAATCCCTCTTCTGTCCCTTCCCCAGACATAATTGATCTCTTTCAGCAGGAAGGTGCTTCCAAGCTTCCTGTTTCATGTCCACTTAACACCTCCTCCATTTGTGGATGGAGCTCATGCTCTCTCTCGGTTGATTGATACGAGCTGATAAATGAACGAGGGGAGGGGGAGAGGGGGGGGTTCTGCTTCTGATTAATAGCCAAGAGGCCTTTCAGGAAACATAATGAGTGTGTGTGTGTGTGTGTGCGTGTGTGACGCACTGTTCAGTGGTTGTGCATTCCCGTCTACGAGTGTGTGTTTGTTTCTTTTGCCATTACCTCACTTATTGACCGAACGACTTTTGACCATTTGTCCTCCCTATTCGCTTTCCTTCTCCCTCCATCATTGCTTTAACCCACCGTTGTGTTAGGAATACAAAGAGCACTCGCAGGCACTAATTACATAACAGCGTGTCTTTATCGAGTTAAACCGGGAGACGTGAGTTAAGGCGTCAGTGGAGCTGTCTCACTGCCGTGGTCATGTACAACGTATTTTAAGGCATATTTCCCGACACAGTCGCCGGGAGAAAATCGTTGGCATTGTTTCTGCGAACCTCGGAATACCTTGAACGTCAACATATCTAAACATAAAAAGATTTCATAAATATCAGCCTTGTATCACCTCGTGGCACAGTGCCACGTGATTAACATTGGGAAGCGATTGTTAGGTTTTGGCAACACAACTGCTTAGTTAAGGTTAAACAATAAATAAAATAACAAAGTCAAAAATGTAACGTAACAACGTAGGAATATAATGTAACGTAAGGTAACATAAGGATGTAACATAAAGACGTTGTTTGGTTCAGTGGCGCAACGTAATGACGTACGGTAACAACGTAACATTATAGCAACGTATTGGAGCAACAACGTAACTTAAAAACATGACGTAAAAACGTAAAAACGTAACGATGTAACATAACCAAGTAACACCACAATGTAACAGAATATTGTAAACTAACAACATATGGTATCAAGTTCAACTTAACGTAACAACGTAACAACATAACTTAACATAACAACGTAAAGTAACAATGTAACATAACAACGTAACAACTTAATGTAACAAACGTAACAACGTAAAGTAACAACGTAAAGTAACAACGTAAAGTAACAACGTATCAGCGTAACGTAACAACGTATCAGCGTAACGTAACAACGTATCAGCGTAACGTAACAACGTATCAGCGTAACGTATCAGCGTAACGTAACAACGTATCAGCGCAACGTATCAACGTAACGTAACAACTTAACGTAACAACGTATCAGCGTAACGTATCGGCGTAACGTAACAACGTATCAGCGCAACGTAACAACGTAACGTAACAACGTATCAGCGTAACGTAACAACGTAACGTAACAACGTATCAGCGTAACGTATCAGCGTAACGTATCAGCGTAACGTATCAGCGTAACGTATCAGCGTAACGTATCAGCGTAACGTAACAACGTATCAGCGCAACGTATCAGCGTAACGTATCAGTGTAACGTAACAACATAACGTAACAACGTATCAGCGTAACGTATCAGTGTAACGTAACAACATAACGTAACAACGTATCAGCGTAACGTATCAGTGTAACGTAACAACATAACGTAACAACGTATCAGCGTAACGTATCAGTGTAACGTAACAGTGTAACGTAACAACGTAACGTAGCAACGTAACGTAACAACGTAACGTAACAAGAGCCTTTGGAAGAATTCAGCCAACAACTTCTCTCGTTCTGGTAGCTTTATTTCTCCGATCACAAGCAAAGCGCTGAGATTGCAACGCCAGGAGAATCACAACAACTGTCCTCTAGAACCAGAAGGTCGGCCCTTACATACACAGACTTCATCACAGGTTCGTGTGCATCATCCTGACCTCTGATTGGTGCTGAACTATCAAGGAGGTAATTCTCCTCCTCTCTCTTCACAGAACTGAGCCCTGCAAGGCCAGTCCACTTCCTAATGAGACTAGTAGATAACATAGATGGGTGTGTTGTGGTACGAGGCGCGTATCTATTCTCGAGAAGCAGACATTCACCCTCTGAGTGTTATTCTGAACTTGAGTAACCTGACAAAAGCATAACATTATGACAAAACATAAGCATTTATATCATCACTGTCCTCCCTTCTCTCCTTTCACAGAGTGTTC
>NC_046983.1:3496569-3511569 GCF_009769545.1 Cyclopterus lumpus | reverse complement strand
ATATACAGTATATATACGTATATATATGTATATATATATATATATATATACATATATATTTATATATATACGTATATAAATATGTTTTAGTACTTTCACAGCGTAAATAAAGTTTAAAAAAAAACGACGCAGACCAGATCCGCCCCTTCCATTATTTCCCTTTCACAATAAGAGCCCGAGACAATATACATTGTAACTGTATAAAAGCGCTTTTGGTCAATAGGATCCTGGTCGTTGGTTCTCTTTTTTTTGTTTATTTATTAGTCTAAATCTGACTATTTAAACATTTTAGAGAAGAACCAGCCGAGCTGCAGATGACCTCTCCTCCTCATATCATAAAGAGCTTCTCCCTTCCACGTGATGAGGGCTGCAAAACAACGTTTATTGTTGTTGTTGTTGTCCTCTAGGTGCGATGACTCACAACGTCTCTGCCCACACGCACACGAATAATCTGGATTACTTCAAATGTTTTTGCACACAACACGAACGTTTGAGACAAAAGATCCCATTAAACAAAAGAAATGTCAACTGAAAAAAACATAATAGAAAACATAGTTTTTATTATTGTGCTTATAGCGATGAGTAAAACATGCACACACACACACACACACACACACACACTCTCAGAGAGCCTATTGTGCTCTGCTTGATATCATTGTAGACTCACCGCCCACTAAACTATCTCAGCTTGAGGCCCAGGTCCGTCTGGAGACACACACACACACACACACACACACACAAACACACACGGAAAGAAAATGCATTTCCTTTTTTTCATTCTTAAACAGTCTCATCGATTTTCACAGACTCTCACGCTGTCTCACATATGTTGTGCGCACACACACACGCACACACACACACACACACACACACAGTTTACTCAGGCCCCTCCACATATTAGAGGTACTTTTATGAGGTGCTAAATCACGAACCCGCTGAGAGGTAAGGGTGAATAGAGAGGACAGCCATTCCATTTGCACACACACACACACACACACACACACACAAAGGAAGAATGGAAAAGCTTAATGAATGACGGGCTAATGTGCCCTCTATTACATATAAAGGTGCTAACTAGAAAATAACTTTTTTAGAAAGGCTTTCAGAAGGTTCCATCTAGAACCCAACAGAAAGGGATGAACTATCTGTGAAAGGTTCCACCCAGAACCCCCTTGGAAAGGTTCTTTAGAGAACTGTTCGACGGGTGTAATGGTTCGTCCCAGAACCCTCTCAGAAGGTTCTGTTAATGACCTTTTCACCTGTTAGGGGTGCTAACAAGAATCAACTGAGAGGGTTCTATTGAGAACAATATACAAACCAAGGGTTTCATCTAAAAAACACTAAGGGGTTCTTTTGAGGACCTTTTTTCTAGGGGTTCCATCAAGAACATACTTGGGGGGGGGTTCTACCTCAATCCCATGGTCACAATCACAGTTTTTAGGGGGGGTTTGTGGCCTTGGAGGATCAAAAACATTTGATCAAAAAAGGGGTTCCACATAAGGTTCCTTCAGGAAGAAAAAACCTTTCGGAACCCTAATTTCTATTTACCTTATTTGGTAAATGGAAGGAGGAAAGGTTTAAAAACACAGACCAACGAATGGTCAAACAATAAGGGGGAATGTGATTCAATCAAAGGTAATTGTTTCGTTGGTTCCTTCACAGATCAACCTGATCCTCAAGTCCGACCCGAGAGAAGAAGAACGTTGCAACCCTTTGGACCTAATGGACCACGGCAGAACGTTTTACAGTCTGCAAGCCGACCGGTAAAGATCTGGAGCCCACGGTAGCCATGGATACGTGGACCCCGACGTTTCAGCTGCACACTAGAAACCCTCAACCTCTCATTGGCATCCAGAGGGGGGTGTGACTGACCCCCCCACAAAGCAACGCGGGACATTTTGAGAACTCCTTGAGAACTCCTTGCCGATGATTTATGGGCAAGAAATGGGAGATCCAAAGCTCCGGGAACCATTTGAGGCTGTTTGCAGCTAGCGAGACTCCATTGGAATACAATACAAACAAAGATCTTACGATACCCTCTTCCCCCCCCCCCCCACTCCCCATCCCCCTCTTCCTCCCACCTGATCTCCCCCCCCCAACCCCCCCCAGATCCTTATTAAAAATTCATGATGTAATATTGTTATTGACAATCCGTTTTGGAAGACCCTCTTCGAAAACTCTTTTAAAATAAGTTTCTATCAATGCCGACCGCGTTTCTCTCCCCCCCGTCTTCCTCCCTCTGGTGGTGAGGAAGGTGAATAAAAACCCTTTAAAACTTCTACTAGGGTAAGGGTCTCTCTTTGGGATGGGCGGCCCAGAGAGGGCTCTCCTCGGCGGCTTCAGCACCACCACCTCTTCCCTGGAGGTCAGCGGGCGGATGGCTTGGCCCAGCATTAACCCCCTGGACCTCAACCAGACCCTGCCGTGGGGGATGGGCGGCGGCGGAGGGGCGGCGGCGGCGGCGGCCATGAGCGCAGGTCTGGACAATTTCACTCAGGAGTCGGTCACCAGGGCGGCGATGAAGGAGAAGAACTGGCCGGCGCTGCTCATCCTCGTCATCATCGCGCTGACGATCGGCGGCAACATCCTGGTGATCCTGGCGGTGTCGCTGGAGAAGAAGCTCCAGAACGCCACCAACTTCTTCCTGAGGTCGCTGGCCGTGGCGGACATGCTGGTAGGCATCCTGGTCATGCCAGTCTCCCTCATTAACATCCTCTACGGTGAGTGTTTTTACGACCTGCTTTTAAGTATCGATATCGTTCTTTACGGTATCTTACTGTAGTCATACGTGCTTATGAAGACCCACCACTCAAACATTCTTCTGCAGCTTTCTACCTCTGATCTGAGTACAAATGGGAGCCGACAGTACGTGAGGAAATCTAGATGAACTCAAGCTGGCCTTTGCACATTTTAGCAGATCAAAAGTACTTTTATTATTTTTGCATTAACGTTTAACGCATCCAAACTTATTTTGGTTTGAGCCACTTGAAGCATAAATGTCTCCACAGGAATCTTTATAGAGAGCGTACCATTTTATCAATGTGACAGCAACGAAGGACAGATTTCAGAAAAAGGTCCACATAGTTTGTGTTATCTTGACAGGCCAAGATTTTATTCAACTTATTCAATCGGCATTTCCAGATATTTTGAATTCTTTTCCGTTTCTTAAGCATCTCAGGACTAATGTGTTTCACCACCTACCTTTTACCTGGATGTCTGCGTATCAGCGCTTCGTTTTTAGGGAAGTGCAATGTCGAGTACGAACTCTCAAGGTCTACATTTATATATAAGTAGCGTGTTGTGTATCCACTGTGTCGGGTCTTGAGAATGGACCCCTATTAACTGTTGCTGATCCAATCATCCCGAGAGCGTGCCCAAGAAGCCTCGGCTCACATTGAGTGTGGATCCCAGTGAGGTGTGCACAGCATGTGGGCTCTAACCCGGACCACCTTCCCCACAACAACCGTTCAACACCGCGGAAGTGTCTTACACCTGCATTCTCTCTACTGACCACCAGGGGGCGACTCCTCTGGTTGTATAGAAGTCCATGCTTCATGTGTTAAAGCTGCATTCTCTCTACTGACCACCAGGGGGCGACTCCTCTGGTTGTATAGAAGTCTATGCTTCATGTGTTAAAGCTGCATTGGTGGTCCCCTGGTGGCCCCCTGGTGGTCAGTAGAGAGAATGCAGCTTTAACACATGAAGCATAGACTTCTATACAACCAGAGGAGTCACGGCGACATTCTCACGGGGAACTTAATTACCTCGTTTCTATAATTCATGCAACACATTTATCTAACGATCATAATCGTGATGATCAAAAGTGTTTCTTTCCACCTGGTTGCTCCTGTGTTGAAGCTCTCATTAAGGGTTTGAGTCTTATCAGCAATGTAACGCCACCTCCTCCTCCTCCTCCTCCTCCTCCTCCTCCTCACAGACTACACCTGGCCTCTCCCCAGCGCCCTGTGTCCCATCTGGATCTACCTGGACGTGCTGTTCTCCACGGCCTCCATCATGCACCTGTGTGCCATCTCCCTGGACCGATACGTGGCCATCCGCAACCCCATCGAGCACAGCCGCTTCAACTCCAGGACCAAAGCCATGATGAAGATCGCCGCCGTGTGGACCATCTCCATAGGTCAGAGCGCCGGTTAGCTTTCATCCAAAGAAATACGTTCACTACTATTTTCTTTATATATGGTAATTATTTTATATAGAAAGTGTGTGTGTGTGTGTGTGTGTGTCCTGGGAGGAGAGTGGTGTGTTCTTCAGGGATTAAATGACATTTTAAACTTTTCTCTCAGACCGCCCTCTGTCTGTCTGACCTCCCGTTGATGTTGTTTCGTGGCCTTTTAGACCCAAGAGGGTCTAAAACACACACACACACACACACACACACACACATTTTTGTTGTAACTAACCTCTCTCTCTCCCTCCCTCCCTCTCCCGCTCTCTCTCCCTCTCTCCCTCTCCCTCTCCCTCTCCCTCTCTCCCTCCCCCCCCCCCTCTCTCTCTCTCCCTCTCCCCGTCTCCCTCTCCCTCTCTCCCTCTCTCCCTCTCCCTCTCCCTCTCTCTCTCCCTCTCTCCCTCTCCCCCTCTCCCTCTCCCTCTCTCCCTCTCCCTCTCTCCCTCTCTCTCTCTCTCCCTCCCTCTCCCTTTCCCTCTCCTCTCTCTCCCTCCCTCTCCCTTTCCCTCTCCTCTCTCTCCCTCTCCCTCTCTCTCCCTCTCTCTCTCCCTCTCCCTCTCCCTCTCTCTCTCTCTCTCCCTCTCTCTCCAGGCGTGTCGATGCCGATCCCGGTGATCGGCCTCCACAACGAGGACAAGGTCTTCGTCAACGGCAGCTGCGTCCTCAACGAGGAGCGCTTCATGCTGATTGGCTCGTTCGTGGCCTTCTTCATCCCGCTGGTCATCATGGTGGTGTCGTACTGCCTCACCATACAGGTAGTCGCGTCTGCCCTCCGAACACTTTGCGTCCTCGCTCTTCATCCTCCTCCTCATCCTCCTCCTCCTCCTCTCCAGGTGCTCCAGAGGCAGGCCACTGTCTTCCTGTGCGAGGCGAAGACGTCGTCCCAGCAGCCTTTGCACACGCCAGCAATGACGAATACATTGCAGCCTCCACGCAGCACCTTCCACATTCCTCAGATCACCACTCTCGCTCCTTCCGACTCACAAGGTATCATTTTGCAGCTGGAATTTTTGATTATTTTTACAGAAGCGAATCACCCGTTACAACATTTTTAATAAAGCAATTTAAAGTCCTGACCTTCAGCAATATGTTGTATTATTGCTGAATGAGGAAACAGCTGTTGACGGTAGTTTCTATAACTCTGATGTGCCATATGTCGGTATTGTTTTCCCCGAGTGAAAGATTTTAATCACACCAACGAGCCTTAAAAATGAAACCACTTAGAAGCAGATTTGCTGTTTTTATCTCACTGTCGCAGTCGAGGCGTTGCGTAATTTTCATGTTCATTCACATGAATAATAAAAAGATGGTTTCCACCAACAGAGTGCCCTTTAAATAGATCATACCAGCTCATTCACCAGCTGCGTGTTCTGCATATAAAAGAAGAACGGACATTGAGCTGTTTTGTTAGTTAGCTAGCTGTGACGGCTGGCTAGGTAGCTAGCTAGGCTAACGTTAGCTTGTCCTTCTGCTTATTCCACCATGTTTCGATGCTACAAAAGTTGACTCATCTGGTGGTGTTATAGAGTGAACGAAGCATTACGTTTCTTAGATTTGACTCATGTCTGTTTGGTTTATACGGACAGTTAGCGCGCTACGACGGTCGCTACGGCAACGATACAATTGAACGGGAATGCCATTTATTTTTTATAATATCATGGTTGCGGCTTCTCATCCTCTGGCATCCCAAAAGTGTGAATGAAACATCCTCCTCATGTTTCATACGTCCTCCGCCTCCACATGAATATGAAATGCTTTCACTGGTTCGTTGTGGGAGGTGAGATCTGCAGCGGTTTGGAAATGAGTCACGGTGATAACCAGAGGTGGAACGCAACTAAGTACATTTACTAAAGTACACAAACCATCTATATCCTAGTTTTAAAAAATATATATTTTAACTTTTCAAATAAATGTTAACAGATCAATCCCAAAATCGTGCATTTATCCAAAAATACATCATAAAAAGATCTTAGTGAACTGAGAATCGACGCCATTGGTTTATCCACAACCTCATTTGGCGATGCACCTTCTGGCCCCGCCCACAGAGTTGAAGGCCCCGCCTCCCCGCAGCAGACGCAACACCCTGAGCTGTCTGAAAGGAGGAAACGAGCCCGGCGTCCTGCTCGGCGCCTCCACGACGGACAGCCTCGGCATCATTCCCGGCTCGGAGGCGGCGTCTCAGCTCAGCTCGCCGGCCGCGGGGCCCGGGCGGAGCGACGCGTCGGGTTGCCACGGGCGACGGGGCATGATGCAGGCCATAAAGAACGAGCGGCGGGCCTCCAAGGTGAGAACAGAGAGCTTTTGTGATGATCACATTACAACTCTATATGAATATTGTTTTGTATTTTAATTAGATCAATGTTTGTGTGGCCTTGCCCTGCTAAATGTAACTCGAATAGACACACAATAACCACACAACCGATACAAAAGAGACAAAGAAACTGGAAAGAGATTTAAAGAAGACCACAAGACAACCACAAACAAAAAACAAAAAATGACCAACAATAACTACAAAAAGAGACAGAAACGCTACAAAGAGACAAAAACAGACAGAAACGCTAAAAAAGATACAAAAAAAGACAGAAACGCTACAACGAGACAAAAAATTACTTCAGAGACAAAATGACTACAATAATTTTTTTAATGTATCCTTTATTATTATTCTCTGCATTTGACCCATCCTCAGTTATTAACTTCCAGGAGAGCGGGGATCGAACCCGGTACCTTGTGGTTACGGGACCACCACTCTCCCCCATGAGCTAAAGCTGCCAAAAGATACATAAAAACACCTCAAAGAGACACAACAAACTACAAAGAGACTTAAAAAAAGACCACAAAGAGACAAAAAAAAACACCTCAAAGACACACAAAACAGCTACAAAAATGACCACAAAGAGGCACTAAAAGACCAGAAAGTAACACAAAAAGACACAACATGCACACAAAGAGACAATGAAACACTACATTATATATGTGTGTCTTTTGATCAAACCTATACTCTGTGGTTCCGCCTTGGTCTTTGTTTATTTGTTTCCTTGTTTCCTCTCCGGCTCCTCAGGTCCTGGGAATCGTCTTCTTCCTCTTCCTCATCATGTGGTGCCCCTTCTTCATCACCAACGTCACCTTCGTCCTGTGCCGCGGCTCCTGCAACGAGTCTCTGCTGAACGACCTGCTGAACGTGTTCGTGTGGGTGGGCTACATCTCCTCGGGGGTCAACCCTCTGGTCTACACCCTGTTCAACAAGACCTACCGGAGGGCCTTCTCCAGCTACATCCGCTGCCGCTACAACGTCGGGGCCAACGCCGCCGGACTGAGTTGCAAGACCCTCCTGGTCCCGCCGCCGTCGTGCTCGTCGCACGCCGTGACCCCCCTCCTGACGGGCGGCCACGGGAAGTCCGGCGTGGACCGCAACAGCAACTTTCGCAACGGCGGGCGGGGGGTCAACGGGAAGCCGGCGGTGGACCCGGAGGACGCGACGGACGACGAGTCGCACGCGGCGTCGCGGAGCCTCTCCGACTGCCTCGCCGCCGCCGCCGCGCTCTCGGAGACGGAGCTGGAGACGGAGGCGGAGCTGGAGCTGTCGCTCATCAGCTACGGCCCCGCCTCCAGAGAACACACCAGCAGCGTGTGATGGCGAGCTTTTTTTTTTTAGTCGTTGATGTCGTCGTCGTCGTTAGACGTCTTTTTTTTTTGGTAACCTGCAGACCAGTTCCAGGTTGAGCCGACGGAGTCGAGCGCCGATCCCCGCTGAAGGTCAACGGGGTCAAGCTGAAGCTGAAGGTCAACGGGGTCAAGCCGCGACTTCAAGACTTCACAAAGACTCCAAATCCAGTCCGAGCTCCGGTTTCATGTGGATTCACTCCGCACCAAAAACTAAACCAAATCTATTTTTGTGCCGGGTCAAGCTTGACAGCAAACAGTCTATATAGTCTATATATATATATATATATATATATATACATATATATATATATATATACATATATATATATATATATATATATATATATATATATATATATATATATATATACATATATATATATGAATGAACTTTTTCAGCATGTATAATCAAACTATTCAGCCGATAGAAGTGTGTGTGTGTGTGTGTGTGTGTGTGTGTGTGTGTGTGTGTGTGTGTGTGTGTGTGTGTGTGTGTGTTGGGTGGGGGAGGGTTTATCTGCATGGACAAAAATGAAGGAATGTACATCGACCGCCGGTCTCCGGTGGACACACAGTGCCATCTGCTGGTCGCACCAAAATCATCACCTCCCTCTGAACAAGAGGCTAAAAGAGCTAAGAAAAAAAGAAGAAGAAAAAGAACAACAACAACAATGACGCTGTATGTTGACCAATACGAGCCCTTTGTAAAGAATCCAAGTCCCAACTTCTAAAACAACAACAACAACAACAAAAAATGGTTTTATTGACAATAACGGAGAAAGTTTCAAATATAAAACGGATCTAAAAGTAGAAGAAATGTGCACAAAAAGCTTCCTCAGATGTCACCGGCCTCAGCTCAGCATCGTCACCTTCAAGACTCCGAGATCTTCCTCAGCTTGGATCAGATCAGTGTGAACCACATCTAAAGAACCACATCCAGCAAGTCAAAGCCCACGCTCCGCCCGCCTATACTTAATATGCATATCATGCAATCAGAAGAACTCCTCCCTCGTTTACTTTCCAGGTCAGCCTTAAGATCTTCAGAAACAACCTCTCAGCCAAAATGTGCTAAAGCCGTCACAGTGGAAGCCAAAGGGATGATGGTTTGAATATGATGTGTGATGTATGATACGTGATACGCTCTGATGGGGCTTAGAGGAGGACAGGTTTGGGACTCCAGTAGACCGAAAGCTAAGAGCCGGACTAAGAGTCTCTTATCCATTGAGAGAAAGGTTCTACGAGATCTCTTAAAGGGCCACTCCACCTGTTCATTCATCTGATTCTCTTTCCGACGGTACAAAGAAAAGAAAATATCCCTGTTGATGTCCTTCACGCTTAGGAATGAAAGGTACTCGCTAGAACCACGTCGGGTTCCTGCGCTCGTCCTCATAGGAGATCCTTTTGTAAAGGTTCCACCGGAAAGGATTTGACCGAGAGCTCGACATAAAGGGTTCTAACTATGGAGCCGTCTGTAAAAGGTGCTACCCAGAACCCCATGTGAGAGGTTCCACAGAGAACCCGTTTATGGTGTAATGGTTTCACATTATGGGGACTTAAAGGAACCCCAACCAGAGGGTTCTGCTGTGAACCCTTTTATGGTGCAATGGTTCCATACAAAAAACGTCTAAGGGTGCCAACAAGAACCCACACAAGGTCCTACCGAGACCACGGGTTTCATCTCAAGCAAATGGTTCTGGGTAGAACCACAGCACTGCAGGGGGAACCTGTTAGGAACCATTGTTTCTAAGTGTGTGATGTCATCTGGGTTCTATCACATGCATCACACAGAAAGGCTTTTTTTTTTTAAATCTGGAGATCAGAGGTTTGATGGACGTGAGCGTCGAGGAGGCAGAAGGAGGAGTCTATTGAAAGATGCTGCATTGTGGGAATTGTAGTGTTCTGGAGATTGAGACTCAAAGTCGGGACATCATGTTAACCTCGTTAAAATCTGGAGTGCCCCTTTAAGTGCAAAAAGATCAATATTTCCTTCTGGTCAAACTCCCGTCAGCCAAAACTAATGCCTGAATGTAAACGCCACTTCTCTTTACCCATAATGCCCTCCTCTTCGTGGTCAAAGTCGTGTTTGAAGTGATGTTGGAAAGGTCGTCTCTGCCTCTCTCTAAGGTCATTCAGTTTTTTTGCTTCTCTCTTTAATACTGAAACGGCGCAGGAAGTGGAGAAAGAAACAAAGAGCAATCGACAACAATGCACATTGCAAACCGCTTGAGGTTCGTCTTCCGTCACAATGACGACAATGACGACAATGACGACGTAAACGAGAGGAGGCGATACAATGGAGACTCTGAACTGAGTTGAGGAGCACAGAGATACAGCCGACTCGGTAAGTGCCAACGGGGTACCCTCGTTCCCCGTGTGCCCGGCAAAAGGAGGGGTTGAATCGGAGGAAGTCTCTGGAGGAAGCATCTGGAGGAAGTCTCTAGAGGAAGCATCTGGAGGAAGCATCTAGAGGAAGTCTCTAGAGGAAGCATCTAGAGGAAGTCTCTGGAGGAAGTCTCTAGAGGAAGTCTGGAGGAAGTCTCTAGAGGAAACATCTGGAGGAAGTCTCTGGAGGAAGTCTCTGGAGGAAGTCTCTAGAGTAAGTCTCTGGAGGAAGTCTCTAGAGTAAGTCTCTAGAGGAAGCATCTAGAGGAAGTCTCTGGAGGAAGTCTCTAGAGGAAGTCTGGAGGAAGTCTCTAGAGGAAACATCTGGAGGAAGTCTCTGGAGGAAGTCTCTGGAGGAAGTCTCTAGAGTAAGTCTCTGGAGGAAGTCTCTAGAGTAAGTCTCTAGAGGAAGCATCTAGATGATGTCTCTGGAGCAGGTCTCTAGAAGAAGTCTCTGGAGGAAGTCTAGAGGAAGTCTCTGGAGGAAGTCTCTAGAGGAAGTCTCTGGAAGTCTCTAGAGGAAGTCTCTAGAGGAAGTCTTGAGGAAGTCTCTGGAAGTCTCTAGAGGAAGTCTCTGGAGGAAGTTTCTAGAGGAAGTCTAGAGGAAGTCTCTGGAAGTCTCTAGAGGAAGTCTCTGGAGGAAGTCTTCAGCTACTAATTCAATCCGGAGCCGTTTATTGACAGAGTTTCGTATTAATGCGTTTTAGAGCTTTTATTCCCTTTTTATTTTGGTTTTCCGGGCAGCAATGCTTCGTGCAATGCTTCATAAAATGATATTGTTAATTTGAATTATGGTCGAACTCTACGAGTGAGATGTCTCGTGCAACGAGCTCAAAGGGGAGAAATCCAGCCAGAAATATTGATGAAAATAATAAACTTTATTTAAAGTGGAGAGAAATAAGAGAGTGAATAAAAATACCTAAAAACAGGCAAATACTGCGCGATAAAAAGCAAGCAATAAAACAAAGGGAGGCCATGAGAACAATACAACGTGTAAAAGACTTGAACTAAAGAAGTGTTAGTTAAAGGCAATGATGAATAAATACATTTTTTTAAATATTCCCCGGAGCATTTCTCAAAGTTTTGAATTAAAAAGAGGCAGAAATGTCTTATTGGTGTGATAGTTTGTCTTTAAAGAAAACAGCAGTAGAGGATCGAGTTATAAAAAGATTTTAAAAAACCATAAAGATCCTTAAAAACAAGTCAAACGGAGCCGGCCGACAGTTAGCCTAGCTTAGCATTAGCTCTGGGAGCAGGGGGAGCAGCGTGCCTGGTTTCCAGTCTTTATGCTAAGCTAGGCTAACCATCTGCTCTTAGCCAGACTCTTCCATTGAAACCATCCTGACCTTCACTCCAGCTGTGAACGTGGTAATTATGGTAGAACGTTAGCGGTACACGACGTCACCGATCGTTTGTAGCGTTAGCCAAAAGAACTCCATCGAACGGTTTTCTCATCTAAATGTACGAATGCCTCAACGCGCTGACTCTCCTCCCAATTGGTGGGGTCTTGAACTTGACCTTTGACCCTTGACTCTTGCATCTATCCCCACCGGACAAACACGAAGCTCTGTCACCAAGCGGCTCTGAGGTCGCTCTTCTTCTTCTCCTTGAGCGCCCGGCGGCGGCGGCGGCGGCGACCTCTTGTGACCCCGCGCCCTCCAGGGCCCGCTTCACGTGTTCGACCCTCTTCGGTTACGCAGTGGCTGTTTGTTTTTGTTTTTGTTTTGTTTTTATACCATTTTAATTGTGAATGTTCGTCTACGAGACATTCTGAGTTTATACAATCGTTACGCCGTCATCCACACAATGTATTATTTTTTTTGTTCTGTGTGATGCTGCTATTTATTTATTAAAATATTATTCTAATGTATGGACAACTGTCTTATTTGTACATTGACAACACAGGTTTGTTGTGTTGTTGTTGTTGCTATAAACAAATGCCATATAAACAAAATAGTCGTAGGCCTGTGCAGGGTGTCTTTGAGGAACTTTTAACTGGTTCTGAACTAGTCTCAGTGTAGTCCTGTTCCTCTCTAGACCTCAGTGTTGTCCTGGTCCTCTATAGACCGCCATCAGTAAAGAGACCACCAGAGAGAAGAGGGTCTGGTTCTACGGAGTTCTTCTTAACGCTCCTCATCAGAGCCACCGGGTCGGATTCCAGATGACATCATGCAGGTTCACCAGAACCTCCTTCAGCTCAGACTCCAGTAGAGACCAGTCCACCGTGGACTAGACCCAGATCCGGCCTCACCTGCACCCAGGACCCAGGATGTATTGCTGGACCCGCTGGAGGGAGAACCAGAACCAGGACTGAGAGGGGCAGACTGTCAGACCGTGCTGCAGTAAGATGAGAGGTCTTCTAAAGGGACCCTGGTTCTCAGAGACACTACCGCTTTAGTCCACAGGGGGCGCCAGAACCAACAACAACGTGAACGTTTTGAAAATGAAGGATTTGAATTTCCAGCTTAAAAAGCCTTCACGCCCAAAAAGTTACTATTAAATATACAACTGATACTTTTGTGTGTGTCATGACACACAGAGCAGAGACATCTCCTCGACCTGTGCTGTGATTCAGGTATTTAATACACAACAAACAAAAAAGCATCCACTCAAAATCAGCTGTAAACTACCTCACAGCATCCTGGGAAGTCCCAGAATGCACTGCGGATGTCAAGAAACACGACGGGACTGTTTTTTTTTTTTTTTTTTTTACTTTCTATTTAAGCTAAAGGTTTAAAAGCAAAAGTGTCACTCAAATCAGCACCACGGACAGCGACCACAGGTCAAACACGAGGCAACAGCGCCGCCGGGTGGTGGAGCTGGAGAACAGCAGGAGGTAAACTATGGTTTCTGAGTAAAATAATTACAATAAAAGAGCTTTCCCCTCCGATATGTTCATAGACTATTATGTAGTGGGGTTAGGGGTGAAAGATGGGCCTAAAACTGCTGTATTTACAGACTGTCCCCAAATTAAAGATGCATGTTGGTAATAGAAAAGATGATGCAGCTGCAATAGTTCAGAAAAGTGAGGGTTTCGTTCATGTCGACATGGTTTGTTTTGCAAATGTGTCTTCGAGTGCAATATCATGTTTTAACATCGACTCGAGTCCAAATAGATTTATTTCTGTTAATGTCTTTGAATGCAACTTGAAGATCACACACTCTTTGAATTGAATGTGTCCAAATAAAGCATTTTAAAAAGCATAAACATCGGAGGAAACCTCGTTTTAGCGTGTCTGTATGTGGCATATAATCATCATGACGTCACTGGAATGAGCTTGTTTATCTGCAATTAATTTAATTGGTTCGATTATTAACGAAAAGCGAAACGAGCCTCTCGTCCGCACGCGCGTTGTGTACACGTGTGAACCCGAACCGCGTCCCCTACGGGGCTCCACGTCCTCCGCCCGTCCACCCATGCTGCTCGGCGGAGTGGGCGGTGGCTTCGGCTATCCACGGAAACAGTCGCGTCGCTTCGGACACGCATGCGCCGTAGCACCGATTTGCTGCAGCTCCCTGGTTCGTTTGAAGCTGCGTCAAGTCAGCGCGAGGTACCCCCAGAAATACCATCAAGGAAGACGTTTCAACTTTCAACATAAAGTCCCCTTTGAGTCTCGTCTCCTAGTCCCTATATATATATATATATATATATATATATATATATATATATATATATATATATATTATATATATATAATAACTAATTAATATGTTTGACATGTATGATACTATATATGATACTAAACATATTAAACATATTAATACATCAGTAATTTAAGGAAGGTCGACTGTGTGTCTCCTCCTGCTTGGTTGTGCAAGGTATATATATATATACCTTATTAATATGTTTAATATATTTGACACGGATATATCCATGTAGACATGGATACATACTATATATATATAATCTATTAATCTAACTACCTATCCTCCCTGGTTAGGCGTTTAAATACATAAATAACTTGTTAGACATGTTTTAGGATAAAACCAACACGACCAGGTAGAACAAACAATGACGTAATATGTAAACCATCTTATTTAAATAACAGGTTCCCATTTCTCCGGCAATATCGCGGGTTTCGCCACTTTAATCGAGACTTTTATTCTTGAAGCTCCGACCGGAAGTCGTTTCTTTGCGACAGGCCCGCCGCTTGACGCTCGTCGTGTCGACGGACGCTGCCTTGGAAACGACATAAATCCAGTCCACGCAGCTGGCTCGCGAGCTGGGGACCCATATTTCCTCACTTCAAAGGCTTCCTCCTCCTCCTCCTCTTCATCTCTCCATCCATCCATCGAAGCTGCGAACATGGACGACCTGAAATGAAACGCCGGAGCCGGAGAGAAGCATTTAAATAAGCGAGAGAAGAAGAAGAAGAAGAAGAAGACCCGCAGACAGGTAAATCTGATTGGATTTTTTATTTTTTTTTTAAATCGGCTTTGCGCGTGAAAGCGACACATGCACGTACGGGGAGGAGAGGGGGGGGGGGGGGGGGGGGGGCTGTGGGCGCGTGTTTATTATTGTTATCACATTGCGCGCACACACGCAGAAAATGCAAACGAGAGAGAGAGACAGAGAGAGAGAGAGAGACGCACGCGCACTAATTGGCGTCCATTGCTCCGCAGGCGTGAAGCGGGGTCTTTAGCTCCGTGTTCGTCGTGACCAGGTGCGCCTCCGGTCCGCCTGTCACAAAATGTCACCAGTCGGGTTGATTGTGTCGTCGGATTTGGCAGAGAGCGAGCCCGTGCGCGCGTGTGTGTGTGTATGTATG
>NC_046983.1:3456569-3491569 GCF_009769545.1 Cyclopterus lumpus | reverse complement strand
CAAACGAGGAAGAATATTGTTAAAGAGCTGAAACGCGGAACGGTTCTGCAGGTTTAAAGCCCGACGCCTCTCGATCAATATGATCGATCACTTGGTTCGGCTCATTTATTTTGTGTCATTTAAGTTTGAATAACCTGTTTTTACGATTAGATTTTTAGCCTGCAGCTCTGTTTTTTTGCGGTAAACTCCACCCGTCTGAAACGCCAAGTAGATCAAAACCAATACTGTGTGTGTGTGTGTGTGTGTGTGTGTGTGTGTGTGTGTGTGCGTGTGTTCATTGTGCTCTTGTGTCTCGCGTGTTTTTAATAAAGCAGCTGTTTCATAACACTTCATCTGCATTCACCCTCAGTGAACAGGTACTGCACACACACACACACACACACACACACACACACACACACAATGAAGTGAAGATCTCTTGCAGAACTTCATTGCCAGGCTGTAAACTCTCTCGGCCTCTCATCACTTCATTATCCAGCCAACAGTGGAAATACTTCCAGAGTAACCATGACAACCACTCCACAGAGCGAGTGTAAAAATCTCTCGCTCCGTTTTGCATAATTTGTTTTTAGGGAGGATTAGTGCGAGTGTGTGTGTGTGTGCGTGTGTGTGTGTGTATGTGTGTGTGTGTGTGTGTGTGTGTGGGGGGGAGGGGGCATCGTAATTGTGATCATGTTGTACAATGGCTCCTCACCCAAGAGCATCAACAATACGCAGACTTCAAAGGGAGAGGAGCGGGATGCGTGAGGGAGGTGCAGAGTCTAGGATGGAGGACATGAGAGGACGAGAAAAGGAGGCCAGAAGGAGGCATCGGGGGGGGGGGGGGGGGGGGGGGGGGGGGGGGGGGGGATTGTAGCGCTTTGTTGATTGATCAGTCTGGTTTGAGCAACGTCAAACAATGTATATACTATTTTTCTCCTCACAGCGGCGTTCTTGTTGACGTCATTATTTATTCATGTTTTCATATCTGCTTTGTTCCGTTCTGCCCCCCCCCCCCCCCCCCCCCCCCCTCCTCAATCCCATGGGTCAAACCCGGAGTAACCCTGACTCTGTGTTTCCACCGCATCTACAATCCCTGACGTTATGTTTCGTGGATTTGTGACTCTTCGTTCTTCTCTACCTGATCCAGAAACGCAGCGATGCATAAAAAGAGAGTTGAGACCTTTTACACGTATTTTTCTGTGCGCTTTATACAATATTCAGTCAGAATCTAACTTCTGCAAATACTCACCTTGTAATACAGAATATATTTAAAATACAGTCTGTAAACTGTGGTTTTTATAATGGGTAAGTACATTACACAGGCGGTACCGTCGGTGAACACGGGACGGCCCCGGGGGAACCGGTCCGCCTGCCGGGGGAACCGGTCCGCCTGCCTCGTCCTCCTCTCGTCTAATAAAGAGAACGAATGAAATAGACAAACAAAGAAGAGGTGGCGACTCCTCTCGTATAATTCTAGTTTGAGTAAATATTTTCCTAGTTTTGGGTTATGGAGCCTGTTCGGGAACACAGGCGTCGTTTTTGTCATTTTCATGTTTTTGAGTTCAGGTTCTTTAGAAGGACTCTGAGGTTCTCCATGGAACCCACATGGAACCGGCTCTTAAAACTATCTTCTTCCTGCTTCTTCTTCCAAAAAGTTTGAGATGTATTAACAGTTGAAGGCTGATTAGCTGTTAAGGGGGCGGGGCTAAACCGTCCCTCAGGACAGACTGAGGCAGACTTTGCACAGTGGGAGGTGTGTGTGTGTGTGTGTGTGTGTGTGTGTGTGTGTGTGTGTGTGTGTACTTAAGTCTATGTGGCCGAGCAGACGGCGCGGTAAGAGCATTAGCTGCTCTCCCGGCGTGCAGGAATGATGCGTTTGGTTAATGGCCGTAATTCATACCGTCTGTCTCACACACGTCGGAAGTGCTTCTACTTTATTATGAGTTCAAAATGCAACAAATGACGTTTAGTGCAAAGTGAACGGCAGCGTTTGTGCTCCAGTTCAAAGCTTCGTCCGCTACACAGATATCACAACATGAAGAGGTTTTAAAGGAGGGTATGACTTTGGATGGTTTCCTAGACAACGTAAACTTTTCTCTGCAGTTCTCGGCTTTTACCTCCTTTAACCTCCCTTTATCTCCCTTTATCTCCTTTACCTCCTTTATCTATTTGTCCTCCCTTTAACCTCCCTTTACCTCTTTACCCCCTTTACCTCCTTTTACCTCTTTACCCCCTTTACCTCCTTTAACCTCCCTTTATCTCCTTTACCTCCTTTATCTCTTTGACCTCCCTTTACCTCTTTACCCCTTTTACCTCTTTAACCTCCCTTTTACCTCTTTAACCTCCCTTTACCTCTTTAACCTCCCTTTTACCTCCCCTTTACCTCCCTTAACCTCCCTTTACCTCCTTTAACCTCTCTTTACCTCCCTTTACCTCCCGTTACCTCCCCTTTACCTCCCTTTATTTCCTTTACCTCCTTTTACCTCCCTTTAACCTCTCTTTACCTCCTTTTACCTCCCTTTACCTCCTTTAACCTCCCTTTAACCTCCCTTTAACCTCCTTTTACCTCCCTTTACCTCTGTAACCTCCCTTTAACCTTTCTTTACCTCCCTTTATCTCCTTTACCTCCATTTACCTCTTTAACCTCCCTTTACCTCCTTAACCTCCTTTAACCTTTCTTTACCTCCCTTTATCTCCTTTACCTCCTTTTACCTCTCTTTATCTCCTTTACCTCCCTTTACCTCCCTTTACCTCCCGTTACCTCCCTTAACCTCTCTTTACCTCCTTTTACCTCCTTTTACCTCCCGTTACCTCCCTTTACCTCCTTTATCTCTTTTACCTCCCCTTTACCTCCCTTTACCTCCTTTTACCTCCTTTATCTCTTTTACCTCCATTTACCTCCTTTTACCTCCCCTTTACCTCCCTTTACCTCCTTTTACCTCCTTTATCTCTTTTACCTCCATTTACCTCCTTTTACCTCCCTTTACCTCCCTTTAACCTCCCTTTTACCTCCCTTTAACCTCCCTTTACCTACTTGAACCTCCTTTTACCTCCCTTTAACCTCCTTTTACCTCCCTTTAACCTCCTTTAACCTCCCTTTAACCTCCCTTTTACCTCCCTTTAACTCCTTTAACCTCCTTTTACCTCCCTTTAACCTCCCTTTACCTCCCTTTAACCTCCCTTTACCTCCTTTAACCTCCCTTTACCTCCCTTTAACCTCCCTTTTACCTCCCTTTAACCTCCCTTTAACCTCCCTTTAACCTCCCTTTACCTCCTTTAACCTCCCTTTACCTCCTTTTACCTCCCTTTAACCTCCTTTTACCTCCCTTTAACCTCCTTTTACCTCCCTGTAACCTCCCTTTAACCTCCCTTTAACCTCCCTTTACCTCCTTTAACCTCCCTTTACCTCCTTTAACCTCCCTTTTACCTCCCGTTACCTCTCTTTACCTCCATTTACCTCCTTTTACCTCCCTTTACCTCCTTTAACCTCCCTTTAACCTCCCTTTACCTCCTTTAACCTCCCTTTAACCTCCCTTTACCTCCTTGTTCCTCTTCTCCTCTCCGGCTCAGAGCAGCAGAGTATGGGGTCAGATCAGTCTCAATAATGTGCAATTATTGAGACTGATCTGACCCCATAGCCGAGGGCCACTTCCATCACTTCATTCATGTATCACTACATCACACACACACACACACACACACACACACACACACACACATTCATTGACAAACACAGAAAAGGGGGGAATACCCGCTCTGAGATCTTCAGCCTCACTGGTTTATTATTATTATTTATGAATGCATTCAGGCGGAGAGAGAGAGAGAAGATCTAGTCGAGAGAAGATGAAAACAAAGTGGGGAGGGGCGATGAAGACGAATAAGAGATGAAGAGCAGCCATTGAAGCGACAGATGAGGGGGAGGAGGGGGAGGGGGGGGGTTGTATAATTAAAGCGCCGCGGTGTTCGATTATTTACAACAGCTGGAGGACGAGTCTGAGACGAAGACGTGAAGAGGAAGAACAAACTCCCGGAGGGACGTGAACACACACACACACACACACACACACACACACACACACACGCACACACACGCAGGCTGTCGTGCTCCTGGCCTGCGGTTGCATTTAATGCCGAGTCTGCAATCTGTCGCCCGTTTCGGGGCGTTTGGTCGCTGATCCACAATCAGTTCTACGTTCAGTCAGAATCACCGAGGCTTTCACACGTCATCTTTTAGAGATCTCCCGATCACTCTCTCTCTCTCTCTTTTTTCTTTTCTTTTTTTAAGCCTCTAGTTCCTTCTGTCTATCATCCCCCCCCCCCCCCCCCCCCCCCCCCCCCCCCCCCCCCGCTGTGGTTTCTCTGGCTACGGTCGCGGGTCGTTAGCACCATTTAGAAATCCTCCTTTCCGGCTCATTTGACTTCCTGTCCGCCTCCACGCCGCATCGACTCCAAAGCAGCGCGCTGAGCGACTGCGCCCCACGGCGGCCATGACACACACACACACACACACACACACACACACACACACACACACACACAGCTTTCTTCTTCCTCTCTCTTATCCGTCAGGTCGGAGCTGTAAACGTCGCCAACGTACTTGTATTTCCTTCGGGGGAGTTTAAATAACGATTTACAGGTTAGAGGGTAGGAAAAGGCTGCTTCTCACCTCCTCTCCTTCCTCGTCTCCTCAGGCCTAGACCAGCATGCCGTTGGTGAAGAGGAACATCGAGCCCAGGCACTTGTGCCGCGGGGCGTTGCCGGACGGGGTGACCAGCGAGCTGGAGTGCGTCACCAACAGCACGCTGGCCGCCATCATCAAGCAGCTGGGCAGCCTGAGTGAGTCGCCGGTGCTTCCTGGGTCCCTTTTTTGTTAAATTTCATATTTATTGATTGTAAAAATGAAATTTTCGACTCAAACTGGATTTTTTTTTTGGAGCGTCCCAACACCTTTACGGTGGCTCGCCGGTTGCTGACGTTTCAGGCTCGCCGGTGCATCGTCGAGATATCTGACCAATGAGAGCGCAAGACGCGCTTTGAGGGGAAACGTACATTTTTATTTTTTATTTTATAACTATTGAATCACGTTATTTAATTATAAAAAAAATACTGCATTGATATTCATTAAATTCTAAATATATCTGAATTATTTTTAATTTAATTTAATTCTTTCACGATAAGACACCTGATTGGTGAGGTTAGGTCGCGTTAATTAAATCCCACAATGCATCAGCGCTGGTTGCCGACGCACCTGGAGAACATTTCGGGCCGCGTCGCATAATAATTATAATTTTAAAAACTTTTCTATTTTAGTGCTGTATAATAAAAACTTTTTACAAATACAATGAATCGAAATTGTGTAAATCCCCAAAATATTTTTTCACTTACAATTTACAAAATAAAAAAAACTTTTTAATAGCAGAAAATAAAACGCTTCCCGGCGTTGTTATTTACAAACACTAAAGCCAAACTACGTGTCTCCCCCGTTTCCCGTGCAGGTCGCCATGCCGAGGACATTTTCGGGGAGCTGTTCATCGAAGCCAACAGCTTCTACCTGAGGATGAGCGGCCTGCAGGAGAGGGTGGACCAGCTGGCCGTGAAAGTCACCCAGCTCGACTCCACCGTGGAGGAAGGTGTGTGTGTGTGTGTGTGTGTGTGTGTGTGTGTGTGTGTGTGTGTGTGTGTGGCCCTTTTAAAGGTCGTCTGTCCCAGATGATGAAGATGAGTGCTGTCTCAGGTGTTTGTGTGTGTTTTCTCTCTTTCTTTTTTTGGTGATGTTCCAGTACAACGGATCGTTGCACGTCAGAGGTGTGTGTGTGTGTGTGTGTGTGTGTGTGTGTGTGAATACGTGTGTGCGTTTGTTGGCATTAGCGCACACACTGTGTGTGCCTGGGTTTCCGTAGGTGTGTTTGTATGTAAGAGCATTGTTATTAATTCAAATGTCTGTTCCTTTGTGTGTGTGTGTCTCAATGCTTACTCCTGAAACTAGCCTGCAGCACTGCTGATTATTTATTGATAAAGCGTCTCTGCAACAGTCATATTATTCTCTTTGTGTGTGTGTGTGGTTTTATTTGTGTCTGTGTGTGTGTGTGTGTCTGTGTGTGTGTTTTAAAAACCTGTTGCACTTCCATTGTTTGTCTTCTTCTTCCTTATTTCTGTGTGTCTAAGTGTGTGTGTGTGTGTGTGTGTGTGATATTGTGTTTACAGTCTGAGCCGTTATCATTATCTCATCATTTAGCTTTTCACTAACACTGAAGGCAGGAATTGACACACACACACACACACACACACACACACACACACACACGGTTACTGCCCAGTCATTCTGCAGCACGGCCTCACAAAGAGTTTCACAGTCGGGGATGAAAAAGGAAAAAGCTCAGCAGTCCTCTGTCTTATCCTCTTCCTCCTCCTCTCTTCCTCTCCCACTCCTCCCCCGCTCTCTCTCTCTCTCTCTCTCCTCTCTCCTCTCTTCCTCCTACACACAAGCCACTCGAAGAAGGGATAAAGGAATAGTTAAAAGGAAATGAAAAAAGGAAGAAGAGGATGGTTGGATGCTTACAGGAAGAACTAATGGAAAGAATAAAAGAAGGGACAATAAAAGGAAGATGAATGAAAAGGATGGGGAGAAGGAGACAAGGAAAGAAGGGATTGAGAATGAAAGAAGGAAGGAGGGGAGGTTGCATTAGCTGCTAGTTTTGTGGATTATTCATTTTGCCGTGGGGACAGAAGCTTAGGAAGGAATGATCAAACACACAGAAGAAGTGTGTGTGTGTGTGTGTGTGTGTGTGTGTGTGTGTGCGCGCTGACTGCAGAGTCTGCACACACACACACACACACGTCCCTGTACTTCTGTCCTTGTGAGGACACTCGTTGACACAATGCATTCCCTAGCCCTTGACCCTTACCATGACGACTAAATACCTGACCCCGACCCTTAAACCTAAACCTGATGACTGAACCAAGTCTGAACCCTCGAACCTGCCTTTGGATGAAGTGAGGTCCGGTCCTCACAAGGATAGATATACAAGAACAGACACACACGCAGATCTAACAGCCAATCACCATTTTAGTTTTTGAGGTATTTGTTGTCCACACGCCTTCTGTCTGACGTTGTTAATAATGCCGTTGATCTCACACACTCACACACACACACACACACACACACACAGTATACAATGCAGAAGTCAAGTAAATCAGTGGAAGCAACATATGTCACATTGACACGGTTTAACCTGATTATACACAGAGCGGATGTACAGCGACCCAACATGAGTGCATGTGTGTGTGTGTGTGTGTGTGAGTGCGTGGGTGTGTGTTACCATCTGCTAGATCCTGGATAGCATTGCAGTATTGTCGCGTTAAATCTCCTCGGGCGAGGTTAAGAGATTGACACACACACACACACACACACAGTGTTTTCTGTCGCTCTCTCTTTCTGTGGGTCAATACCGACTCCTGTCGCAGTCCTGCATAACATTTTAATGGTTACAAAAACACACTGTTTAGCTCCTCACACACACACACACACACACACACACACACACATATCTTGCTGCTGCAGTGTGTGTGTGTGTGTTCTGTTGTGTGTAAAAGATCCTTGTTAAGCTGGTGCAACAAACAAGCTCTGACAATAATCTGTCCCTGGTGTCCTATTATCACCGTGTGTGTGTGTGTGTGTGTGTGTTTGTCAGTGTCAGTGTAAGCTGTCTTTATAGTGATGTTAGTCTATATGCATGTGGAGTGTTTATTATTTTAGGGGCAACAAAAAGCATATATATATAACCTTTGGACTTATAGTATTTTATCCTGTGAGCAATTTCCTACTTTCCCAGAATGCATTTCAACCCATAAACACGTAGATTTCGGGGTCCAACCTACACAGACTTGATCATGTGACCTTTGGTTTTTTTTTCTCCTTTCGTAAACACATAACCAAGAAAAACCTGCATTTTAATGTATTTTTAAAACTTTAAAATATTATTATAAATTATATTACATTATATTATTTTAAATCAGACCCACGGAATGTGCAACAAATCATTCTTTGCCATTTAATTATTACATTAAATCGACAAAATATTTTTTTAATATTTAAACTTTCACGTTCTCACGAATCCTCTGTCTTTTGTTCTTCGGCCTCTTAAGTTTCTCTGAATCGTTCTACGTTCTCCGTCCACCAGTCTCCCTGCAGGACATCAACATGAGGAAGGCCTTCAAGAGCAGCACCATCCAGGACCAGCAGGTGGTGTCGAGGACCTCCGTGCCCAACCCCGTGGTGGAGATGTACCACCGCGGCGACAAACCTCCCCCGCTCAACATCCTCAGCCCCTACAGGTCAGCGGGTCGCCGGGTAGTTTAAGAAGAACACCGTATCCAGCACCGGCCCCATTAAAGTTACTGTGTTACTGGGACCAGGACCGAGCTTTCTAAAGGGACTCTGGCGGCTGCTTTGGTCCAAGATGGCCGACCAGAATCGACACAAAACGGAGGTTCCTTGGTAGTAACTTAATGTTTTAGTGTGACTCCCTCCGGACCTGGTGCTTTACGTTCATCCTCCATCTGGTAGAGACGCGTTGTGTAAATTCTGTCCAATTTATTAGAAGATTGTCTAAAAGAAAACAACCAGCACGGATCTCACAGGAAGCTTGGTCCACTTCAAACTGTTTGCATAGTTGTAGGAAGATAATAATCAAATGAAATGTGTGTGTTGATCCACTTTTACTCCCATTTAATGACATTTAATAGACGCTAAATATGATTTAAAATAGTTTAAATTGACTCTGGTGTTCGACACGGATTAGCCCGTTTAATATAAATCTAAATATATATATTTAAATTTTATATATATATATATATATATATATACACACATAATTTAAATATATAATTTAAATATCTACATATATATTTAATCTTTAAAAAAAAAATTTTTTAATCTTACTCGCCCACTGTTCCCCATTCCTCCTCTTTAGGGACGACAAGAAGGACGCCCTGAAGTTCTACACCGACCCGTCCTACTTCTTCAACCTGTGGAAGGAGAAGATGCTGCAGGCCACCGAGGACAAACGCAAGGAGAAGCGACGGCAGAAGGTGTGTGTGTGTCTGTGTGTGTGGTGTATGTGTGTGTGTGTGAACAGTAAATGAAATTCATCTTGTGCTTTAATATGTTTTTTTTGCCTAATTGTGTGTTTTTTATTTGTTATTGCTGTTATTTCTTGTTCTTGTTGGAGTTCTGCGTTGTCGTGTCGTTGGTTCTTGAAGCAGGTGGACGAGCTCATTATACAAACGAGTACATCACAGTTTATGTGACTCCGTATTCACACACCTGTGCAAAGATGTGGCTCCCCGTAGGACGTTACAGAATTCAGTCGTTACGGTTTTCACTTGAACGTGTCACAGGAGGAAAAAAAGCTTAAAGTGTAAATAATACGATTATTGATGCTTTTACTGTTTTGTAATTTAAACTCATTGTTTTCTAGTTCAGGCATCATTTTAAAACATATTCAAGGAGCAGAAACGTTTGATTTATATATAGTTCTAACTGTATTGAATAAATACGAAAGGATACAAGATAATAATATATTTTACTTATTTAGGACTTTTATTATTCATCATTATTGGCAGATTTTCATCTTTCAGACGGTCCTTAAACACATCATGCAAATATATATATATATATATATATATGTGTGTGTGTGTGTGTGTATGTATATAAATATATATATATATATATATATATATATATATATATATATATAATCTCAAATAGAGCCTCCATTTATTTCCAACATTGGGAACAAATGTAGAAACTTTCCAGTGTTTTCCAATTTTAAATAAATTAAAAAAACTTTAAAAACGCCCTGAAACTGCTCGTGTTTCAGAGGTACTTGAAGGCAGTCACAGAAACAATAGAAGCAATAACAATAAGAACAACAAACAACATTTATACCAGTATAAATAAATTGCATTGATTTCTACAGTAATGAATCACAGATTAAAATAGGTGGTTTTTGAAAGAGGTTAAATCCAAGAGTGGTTCTGATACTCTTCCTCCTCCTCCTCCTCCTCCTCAGTCTAACGCACCAGCTTGTCTTTCTCCCATGTCTCCATAGGGCTGTCCGGCCCACCCTGACAGGCCCCACTCCAGACAGGCCCCACCCAGGAGCCCCCTGTCCATCTCTGTAAGACAACCCAGACCCCTAACTTGCCCTCTCCTGCTTCACACTTCACACCCCACTCCCACACATCACACACACATTGTTGAGGATGTAAGAAAAACACATTTTTATTAAAAGACACACACACACACACACACATTCCCTTCTGTCTGTGTGTTGCCTCACCGTCTCTCTAACCCTCTGTGATTGGTTCCTGTCTTGTGTTACCAGAGTTGTGGCTCTGTTGTCCATCGTCTGCGAGTGTGTGTTTGTTTACTAGTGTGTGTGTGAGTGTGATGAGTAGACTAGTGTGTGAGTGAGTTTACCCCGTGGTGAAGGAGCTGCTGACGGGGTCCTGTTTCTCTTCCTCCGGAGGAATCCATAACCGGCGGCTGACTTTCTCTCCGTCTCTCTCTTACAGGAGCAGCAGAAGCAGGTCGAGGACCCGAGCCGAGAGGTGAAGAAGGTCAGTGAGGATTTAAACGCCTTTTTAGTTTCAACTTCCTTCTGAAACTAGCATGAACGTGCATGCTCTCTATTGACCACCAGGGGGCGACTCCTCCGGTTGGAACAAAGGAAGTCTGAGAAAATAGGGAACGAGAACTACAGAAATGCTTATATATTAACTTATAACTGTTTAATTTAGTCGCGTTCATTACAATCATATTTAATAAATAAGCAACATGATTTGTAGATATTTGTTTTTCTTCTGGAGTGAAAAGGTGTGACCATGTTCTGCTGTTTCCACCCCTGCAGGTGCGTAAGGCTCGTAATCGGCGCCAGGAGTGGAACGTCCTGGCCTACGACAAAGAGTTCAGGCCGGACGCCAGGCTCACGCCCTCGCCTTACCATGGCATGTCCTCGGAAGGCTCGCTGTCCCCTGATAGCAGGTAAACAAACACACACACACACACACACACATATACGGTTGACTGGGAATATGTGCACAGGCAACTTTCTCTTTATTCTACAGCCTTAAAAAAACTGTACATAGTATTGAGATATTATAGATGGTATATAGTGTAACACAACCACAAACAATCCCACAATCCAAGCACAGACCTGTGATGGAGGTTAAAGCAGCACCAAAGCTCTCTGCTGCCCTCTGCTGGTGAAGATAGTTCACAGCACATGAAAAGAAAAAAGAAAAGATGCTGAATATCAATTGTATTCATGTGTTTTTATTATTTACAATCAACTTTTTAATTAAGTTAAATACAAAAAACAATAAATGTGAAATAAATAAAATTATTTACAGGCTGTAACTGTAATAAAAAAAGAGGAGAGACCCGTTTTTAAAATGTGTAAAAAATTGTTGAATTTAAATGCCGTTCGACCGCTCTAACAGGTCAATGGCGTCCGACTCTTACCCCGCCAGCCCCAACCACCCTTCCACCCAGGCCCCCGGCGCCGTCCACCCCACCGACCCCTCCAGGGACCACCTCAGCGCCGCGGCCCAGACCCAGTCCCTGGATCGGGTCCTCAGGCCGGCCAACCAGCCTCCGGGGGCCGGGGGGCCTCCGGCGCCGGCTGGGCGCCACGCGGCCTCCCTGGGCCGGACCCCATCGGGACATGGAGTCCAGGCCGGCGGAGAGCCGGCGGTTAACGGGCCGAGGCAGCAGTCGGTGAAGGACTACCGGGCCGGGCACGGGTACGTTTGGTCTCCTCGATGAGGTTTTATTGAATATTGTGAATGTGAATGTTCAGTTTCCTGTGACTGGTTTAACTTTAAGAAGCAGATGTTGCTACGTCTCCTGGCTTTTTGCCTTTTTTGAAACGTTTTGCGTGTTAAGATTAAAAAACACAAAATGTTGATTTCTTCTTTTTAAAGTGAGACGCTCACTTTATTCTGAAACTGAACCGTTTCCGCTGAATAAACTTTATTAATGTGTTCATTCTGCCTCCCCACCAGCGGCCAGCCCTCCACCATCCCAGAGTACTACATCCCCCCCGCCCCTCCCCCTCCCCCCCCAACCATCCCCTCGGCGCAGACCGCCTTCGACTCCACCGCCGCCCCGCCCTCCTCCGCCGCCGCCGCCTCCGGCGTCCCCCCCACCTCCTCCACCCTCTCCCGTCCCTACTCCCCCTCCCCTCCTCCTCCCCCGGCCAACTACGTGCCCTCCCCCTCCCACCCTCCGTCGGGCGTGCCCCCGGCCGCCCCTCCCCCGCCGCCACCGGGAGCCCCCACGGGCTACCAGGCTCACCGGACGCCGTCGCACGCCGTGGACGGAGCGCCTTCGAGCAGGAAGTCCGCCTTGCCGGGGATGGTCCCGATGAGCGACGCCCGCTCCGACCTGCTGGCGGCCATTCGTAGAGGTGAGGATTAAGTTTATATTTAATACTATTAGTATTAAAAACTTTTTATATTCTAGTAAAAGTAGGAAATAAAGTGATCAAAATGATCAGATTTTAGCACATAACTAAATGAATGTACTTTATGTGTTATGATGATGTATTTATGGATTATTGAATTTGAGTTACACCTTTAAAGTTCTTGAATTTTGGATGTTTTGTTAGTGACTTCAGGGGGTGGCACCTTCCCCTTAAATCAAATGAATACAGTATTAAACCCCCCCCCCCCCCCCCCCCCCCCCTTTCCAGGCATCCAGCTGAGGAAGGTGCAGGAGCAGCGGGAGCAGGAGGCGAAGAGGGAGCCCGTCGGCAACGACGTGGCCACCATCCTGTCGCGCCGCATCGCCGTGGAGTACAGCGAGTCCGACGACGACTCCGAGCTCGACGAGAACGAGTGGTCCGACTGAGCGTTCGGGTCTGAAGAGTGAGACGTGGGTGGAGGGGAGGGGGGCGGAGTGAGGTGGGGCGGGGTGAAAACATTGAGACGCTGAGGTGGAATAAAGGGGGTTCGGATATTAACGTTCATCTTTAACACATGTCATAATCAATCATTCATGCACAAACCTGTCCCTTCATCTTTGCTCATTGTTAGCGGCGTTCCGGGGGGAGCGCTTGTAATAACCGCCCCCAGAGAGCAGGGGGGTGGGAGAGGGGGGGGGAGGGGGGGGGCACTGTGTTTACAGACACATGGTAGAGCACAATAACGACACTGTACTGCAATCTGAACTCGTCAGCCAAATGTTTCAGAAGAGAATTTATAAGGAAATCAGGGATTGAGAGGATTGGCTCCGCCCCCCGTCGGGGCCGTGCGCCCGTTTTACGAAAAAAACAAGCGCACTCCTACTTAAGAGACCGCGCTGTCATTTTTTTGAGAGTTTGGTCACCGTAGTAACGACGGGATCGGCATCGTGGATCGCCTCCGCGCGTCGAGAGTTCGGGCCGGCGTGCATGCTGACGGTTGATTAGCATGTAGCTTAGCATAATTTACGATGTCGTTAAACGACGCGTTTTGAATCAGGGATTAAAAAACGTTCTTTTGGGGCGACGAAATATGTTGTAAGCGGACTTCCTGCACGAGTAACAGGAAGTTAGCGAAGCTAAAGACTTTTAGCTATTAATAAACAAACATGCATAATATAACAAAAATTAACCTATATTTATTAACAGAATTTAATTAGATTGACGAGCTCTATTCGTGTATTTTGATGCTGTTTTGGCATCATGTTAAACATTAAAAATACCAAATATATCCCCATTTTTTATTTATTTTCATTGTGAAATACAAAATATTCAACGAAATTAATTCACAGTAAGACACAGAATAAAAAAACAATATAAAATCTTCATATTTTGGATTAAATCCTTCTTAAAAATCCAATATGTAATTTTTTTACTAGATTATTAGGTTAACTGATAATGCGGGTGTAATTTTAATAAAATACCTAATTAATCAATTAATGGGAGTCTGCTTACAAAATGTGCTGTGACTTTAACGTCTGGTTAATTAATTTAATTAATTGTTTAAAGGGTCTCATTGCTTTTCCAAATGTCTTTTTTCAAGAGGAACCTGTGCACAAGAATATAAAAGATAATCATATGCATTAAAAATGACATTTCATAATCTTTTAAAAAGATTTAACTCTTTCTGAAGAGCGTTGAATATGAATCAGAGGGCCTCCGTGACGAGCGGTGTTGCGAAATAGATGAAACTGTGATGAAAGACGCCACCCGCCCACGTTTACGCTGGTTCTCGTTGAGCCTCGATTATATATCGCACGAAAACAATGACGCGATTATTGTTGCTTTTTAAAAAAAAAAAAAATATTTATTTATTCGACATTTCAGCCTGTGACTGTGTGCTGTGGTTTTTTGGTCTTTTTCAATTTTTTTTTTTTAATAAACGCTTCCACTCTTTAAAACTCACAAAAAGCTTGTCATCCTGGCCCCCGGGGGTCAAAAGGTCACGGCCTCTGGACTATAAATACATAAGTGTAAGAGACTTGCACCAGTAATCTCCAGTATATATATATTCAGTAATAGTTTTGGCTAATCCTCGGTGGACTGTGGTGTTTTTATCATGTGGTTTGGCTTCTTTTGACAATGTGCTGCGGTGAGGTGATTTTTAGGGGTTTTTCTATTCAAAGCCAGGATCGAGGAACCAGTTTAACTCTGAGGGAGGAACAAGTTTAACTCTGAGGGAGGAACTAGTTTAACTCTGAGGGAGGAACTAGTTTAACTCTGAGGGACCAGTTTAACTGAGGAACCAGTTTAACTCTGAGGGAGGAACTAGTTTAACTCTGAGGGACCAGTTTAACTGAGGAACCAGTTTAACTCTGAGGGAGGAACTAGTTTACCTCTGAGGGAGGAACAAGTTTAACTCTGAGGGAGGAACTAGTTTAACTCTGAGGGAGGAACAAGTTTAACTCTGAGGGAGGAACCAGTTTAACTGAGGAACCAGTTTAACTCTGAGGGAGGAACTAGTTTAACTCTGAGGGAGGAACAAGTTTAACTCTGAGGGACCAGTTTAACTCTGAGGGAGGAACAAGTTTAACTCTGAGGGAGGAACTAGTTTAACTCTGAGGGAGGAACCAGTTTAACTGAGGAACCAGTTTAACTCTGAGGGAGGGACTAGTTTAACTCTGAGGGAGGAACAAGTTTAACTCTGAGGGAGGGACTAGTTTAACTCTGAGGGAGGAACCAGTTTAACTCTGAGGGAGGAACCAGTTTAACTGAGGAACCAGTTTAACTCTGAGGGAGGGACTAGTTTAACTCTGAGGGAGGAACCAGTTTAACTCTGAGGGAGGAACTAGTTTAACTCTGATTGAGGAACCAGTTTAACTGAGGAACCAGTTTAACTCTGAGGGAGGAACTAGTTTAACTCTGAGGGAGGAACCAGTTTAACTCTGAGGGAGGAACCAGTTTAACTGAGGAACCAGTTTAACTCTGAGGGAGGGACTAGTTTAACTCTGAGGGAGGAACCAGTTTAACTCTGAGGGAGGGACTAGTTTAACTCTGAGGGAGGAACAAGTTTAACTCTGAGGGACCAGTTTAACTGAGGAACCAGTTTAACTCTGAGGGAGGAACCAGTTTAACTGAGGAACCAGTTTAACTCTGAGGGAGGAACCAGTTTAACTCTGAGGAACCAGTTTAACTCTGAGGAACCAGTTTAACTTGGAGGAACCAGTTTTGATCAAGTCTAAACATCCCATAAAGAAATGGGATTCAATCAGCGTTCAATGCTAGATCTAAATCACTATTAGTGCCACCTATTGGCAGTGAAGCATTCTGGGTAGTGTAGTGCTACTCGTCTGCCGCCTCCTTTTTTTTTCTTCCTTATTAGTATTTAATTATTTATGTTTCCTCGAGGGAGTTCGATCTGGGCGATTTAAAAAAAAAAAAAAAAAAAAAGTTTTAAAATGAATATAAAAACGCAATCGGGCTGCATTTCAACGCGTCGTCACGACAACCGGCTCACGCAGACGCGGTGGAAAACGGTTTTATGGAACCACGATGTCTGTAAGAGCGTCAACGTTTTTTAATCTTTTGAGGCTCGTAGCGAGTCGGTTTATGGCAACAACAACACAAAAAAAACACGTTAAATTAAAGCGATTTGGCTCAACAGTCGTTGTTCTGTTGTTGTAAATAAATACCACGATCGTTGAGGAAGGACGCAAGGAAAAAAAGAAAAAAGCACACAAGATAAAAACGAGTCTTTATATTTCACGAAAGCCGCCGTCGACCTGGCGTAACCATGGCTACCGGCCGGTTGAGGACAACTCCATTACGTGTTTTGACAATGTGAGAAATGAATCTTGTTGTATTGACCCTTTTGACGGCTGTGACGTAAGAATACATTTGGGGTAATATAACGATAAAATAAAATAAAGATGTGTGTCGCACACTAAAACCAACTGTAAGCAAGTATGCATGTAACTATAGACAATAAATGGTGAACATCTGCTGTGTTTCTTCTTTAACGCAAACATTTAATGACCTACTTTTTAGAATATATATATATATATATTATATGTATGTATGTATATGTGTATATATGTATATATATATATATGTATGTGTATGTATGTGTACATACATACACATACATATATATATATATGTGTGTGTGTGTGTATATGTATGTACACATATATATATATATATGTGTGTATATGTATATATGTGTATATATATATATATATATATGTGTGTGTATATATATATATACGTGTATATGTGTATATATATATATATACATGTGTGTGTGTGTATATATATGTGTGTATATATATATATATATATATATATACACAATGGTATGAAAAAGTTTGGGCACCCCTGATCATTTTAAAGATTTTCCTTTATGTATCATTGGTTGTTCGGAACAGCAATTTCAATTAAATATATCATATAGCAGACAAACAGTGATATTTAAGAAGTGAAATTAAGTTTATAGGATTTACAGAAAGTGTGCAATAATTACTTAAACAAAAGTAGGCAGGTGCATAAATTTGGGCACCCTTGTTGTTTTATTGATTTGAATACCTTTAGCACTAATTATTGGAACACCAAATTTGTTTGGTAAGCTCATTGACCCTTGACCTACATACACAGGTGAAGCCAATCATGAGAGGGTATTTAAGGTGGCCAGTTGCAAGTTGTTCTCCTCTTTGCATCTTCTCTGAAGACTGGCAACATGGGAGCCTCAAAACAACCCTCAAATGACCTGAAAACAAAGATTGTTCAACATCATGGTTTAGGGGAAGGAGACACAAAGATAGCTCAGAGATTTCAGCTGTCAGTTTCCACTGTGAGGAACATGGTGAGGAAATGGAAGACCACAGGCACAGTTCTAGTTAAGGCCCGTAGTGGCAGGCCAAGAACAATCTCAGGTAAGGCGAAGGATGGTGAGAACAGTCCAACTCAACCCACAGACCGGCTCCAAAGACCTACAACATGATCTTGCTGCAGATGGTGTCACTGGGCATCGTTCAACTATTCAGTGCACTTTGCACAAGGAGATGCTGTATGGGAGAGGAATGCGGCAGAAGCCTTTTCTGCGCCCATGCCACAAAAAGAGTCGCTTGAGGTATGCTAAAGCACATTTGGACAAGCCAGCTTCATTTTGGAATAAGGTGCTGTGGACTGATGAAACTAAAATGGAGTTATTTGGACATAACAAGGGGCGGTATGCATGGTGGAAGAAGAACTCGGCATTCCAAGACAAACACTTGCTACCCACAGTTACATGTGGTGGTGGTTCCATCATGCTGTGGGGCTGTGTGGCCAGTGCAGGTACTGGCAATCTTGTTAATAACAACTATATATTATGAAGCTTTATGCAGAGGGGTTAGTTCACACAGCATTCAGAGACTCATTTATCCACATTTATTAATAAAAACTATATATTATGAAGCTTTATGCAGAGGGGTTTGTTCACACAGCATTCAGAGCCTCTTTTATACACATTTATTAATAAAAACTATATATTATGAAGCTTTATACAGAGGGGTTAGTTCACACAGCATTCAGAGCCTCATTTATACACATTTATTAATAAAAACTATATATTATGAAGCTTTATGCAGAGGGGTTTGTTCACACAGCATTCAGAGCCTCTTTTATACACATTTATTAATAAAAACTATATATTATGAAGCTTTATGCAGAGGGGTTTGTTCACACAGCATTCAGAGCCTCATTTATACACATTTATTAATAAAAACTATATATTATGAAGCTTTATGCAGAGGGGTTTGTTCACACAGCATTCAGAGCCTCATTTATACACATTTATTAATAAAAACTATATATTATGAAGCTTTATGCAGAGGGGTTTGTTCACACAGCATTCAGAGCCTCTTTTATACTACATTTATTAATAAAAACTATATATTATGAAGCTTTATGCAGAGGGGTTTGTTCACACAGCATTCAGAGCCTCTTTTATACACATTTATTAATAAAAACTATATATTATGAAGCTTTATACAGAGGGGTTTGTTCACACAGCATTCAGAGACTCATTTATACTACATTTATTAATAAAAACTATATATTATGAAGCTTTATGCAGAGGGGTTAGTTCACACAGCATTCAGAGACTCATTTATACACTAATAAAAACTATATATTATATAGCTTTAAAACAGAGGGGTTTGTTCACATTCAGATTTATACACATTTATTAATAAAAACAATACATTATGAAGCTTTCTCACAGTGAGTGATGATGATGCTTTAAAAGGGGAGTGAGGAGTCACAGATGGTGGCACAGCAGTGTGAGAGAGACACGTCAGTGGAAAATATATATATATTTATTTTTTTAAAGCACTGCATAATGGTGAGAAAATATCTGTTGCCCCAAAGTGTATTAGTCAGGTGATGTTTTCAGGTCCAACATCTTTCTTTCCAGTCGGCGTCTAATTTTAGCCCGGATCTAATTTTGGAATCAAAGACTTCATGACGACGTAAGACCCAATTTCCCGAGATGACTCACACATTTTGGAGTCCAGATGCTTGATTTCTTCATATAATATAAATGTTTTTGCAAAGTACACAAGGTATTAAATACATTTCCCACTTTACAGAGGTACCTGTAACTAGCGCGTGGTGCATAATCCATCACAGTGAACGTGTAGTAATTACCAGGACAGTCCCTTAACTTGTAACGTTAGCTCCCCTTTAAGAGATATTCAAACTACAAATCCAGTTCTGTTTATTGGCGTTAGAATGACATTCTCACCCTTTTGTTGCAGTTAATCCTGCAGGTTGGATCCATGACGTGATGAAGATTGGCTTTTAAAAGAATCAATGGATCCACCGACGGCCGCGGAGGCGACGTCGTGTATCGATTGACGTTTGCCGAACGTGACGCACGTTTTTTATTATGCAGCCAACGAGATCCTAGGGAGGTGAGTCGTGAAGTCGCTCCAAGACATCTGGCTAGATTCGTTTTGTTTTTAAACTCTTGGTGACAGAGCGGCGTGTCATCTGCATAGTTTTGACTGCAGAGAGTTCGTAATTCGGCTTTAAAAGAAGGCGCGTACGAGCGTAAAAATAAAAAGAGACCCGAACATCGAGCCCTGGGGGACTCCTCGTCGTGTTAGTTTGGCGGCTAAGTTGCGGCGCGTTGCAGCCTCGTCGTACGCAGCCGGGCCGGCGTTGTGACGCGATCTAAAGATGATGTTCTGAACATTGACTAAATCCCTTCGATGTGATTTTTCTTCAAAGAAAGAATTTCCTTTTTTTTATTTCTTTCTCAAAACCAAGGTTTCGATCTTCTGTGAAATGATACTAATGGACACAACAGATGCAGGAATATCAGAACCTTCCAGGCTCTGTTTTTATTATTTTTGGAGGTGATTTGCAGCAGATGGTGGAGAGAACCTTCTGACTCACGGAGAGGTGGGAGGGGGTTGAGGTAGAGGAAGATGGAGGGGAGGGGAGGGGGGGGGGGGGGAGCGTTGGCTTTTTGGTGCTTGTTTTGACACAGAGCTGCTGTGATGACGCAAAAAAAAAGGAAGTGTGTGTGTGTGTGTCTGTGTGGGTGGATGCTGCGTCTCCTGCGGTACCAACCTCTGGCCACATGGTGGAGCTCCTCCCCCTCCGAGTGGACGGACACACACACACGCGCACACACACACATACTTATGCAGTGTGGCGCTCACACATGTGGTTGACACACATGCAGGTGTGTTAGATTAAAGGTTAAATTCTCTCACACACACACCTGCGTCACAGATTTGGAGGAGTGAAATCTCCGGCTGCATTGTTGATTATTTATTAAGAAGCTCTCGTGTCCCGATGCCCAACCCACGCACACACACACACACACACACACACACACACACACTTGTGTATACATACCTGCACATAGAGACGTGTCTAACAAATGTCTGTGTGTGTTTTCAGGCTGCATATGAACACACCGTTCATCCTCCCTCACCTCCTCACCTCCTCTCGCTCTGGGTTTCATCTCTTCTCCTTGACGTGAATGTCATATGGATGTCCTCCTCTTCCTCCTCTTCCTCCTCCTCTTCTTCTTCGCCCTCTCTCTCCCTCTTCTCACTCAGCATCTCCGTTATGCAGCCAGGGGAGAGCTTTAATAATTCATCGGCATCTTTTTATACTCGCAGGCTTTTATACACTACAGCGACCTGCGACACACACACACACACACACATACACACACACACTCGTAATAACCCCCACGCGCAGGTTCGACTGCATCCCAGAAAGAAAGAAAAACACAACGTTCCTCTTTTTGTTGTTCTCAGTTTATTTGGCCAATTATTCTCCACTTCTTTTCTTTGCAGTCTCTCTTTTTTAATTTTTTATGTCTTTTTTTTCTCTCTTCGCATTTATTTACAATTATTAAAAAATAAATCTTTCTCTTCAAGGTTTTACATTCGACATTTACAAGTGCAATGTGTAACATGTCCATCTTATAAAGTGCATTTTTGTACTTTTTATCGTAACCGACCACGCAAACGTAATAAAATAAAAATACATGAAATAATAAGAACATGATCCAAGGACACCGCGTCCGGTCTGTGACGTCACAGTACGGTTACCCAATAACCGCCTCACCTTGAGGACCCGGTGATGCTCGTGCACGTTGTGCTGCTCCCTCATCCAGACCGACAACATCGATGCATAAAACAACATGTTTGTGTTTTTCTATGAAGGCCATACTCGGTCCGATAGAAAATTAGCTCTGTCATGGTTTTTATTTTTTACTTCATTTTAGTTTTTTTTTCTGATTGACAATCTGTGCCTGAAGTGTCGACGGGTTGTCGGTCGCCGAGGAAACGAGAGCCTCGGCCGGACGGTCCCGGCTTTTTGAGAGAAAAAAGAAATGCTCAGGAAAAAACAAAAAGAAAGAGAGAGAGAGAGAGAGAGAGATGAGAGGCGTAAAAATAGAAGATGAACGTGTGCTCGTGTAAAGAGGAGGAGGAGGAGGAGGAGGAGGAGGAGGAGGAGGAGGAGGAGCCCAAAGGGAACGAGGAAAGAGGATGAATGTCTACCGTGCAAAGTGAAGGGAGCGTTCCATTCCTCATTTCTTTTCCTACCTTGTTGCCCTCCTTTCTTTTTTTTCCTGCTCTTTTTTTCTTCGTTCTTTTTTATCTGCTTTCAGGGCAACTATTTATAGACGGAGCCCGACCGACTCACTTTCCTGCAGGCCGAGGATGGCAAAATGTTGGGAGGGAGGGAGGGAGGGAGGAAAGGGAGGAGTGAGGGAGGAAGGAAGGTGAAGGAGGGAGGGAGGGAAGGAAGGAGGGAGGGATGAAGGCCTGGCAAAAGACGGACGGGAGGGAATGACATGGTGTAAAGAAGATACTAAAAAGTGAAGAAGAGAGGGATGGGAGGAACGGGAACGAAAAGAGGGAGATGTCTGAACGAATGAGGAGGGAGGGGGGAGGAAAGGAGGATGAGTGGGAGGCAGAAACGAGGGAGGGGGGGGGGGAGGGGAGGATGTCTTTGAAACGACCTGCTCTCTGAGACACGACTCAGACAAAGTGACGTCACCGGAAACCTGAGTCTGTGACGTACAACTACCACGCACTCTCTCTCTCTCTCCTTCTCTCCTTCTCTCCCTCTCTCTCTCTCCCTCTCTCTCTCTCTCTCTCCCTCTCTCTCTCTCTTTCTGTTGTTTAGTCGTTTTCTCGGAAAAACTGCTGCGATTTACGTCAGAAGCACTGAGATCGTGTTGCTGCCCGAAGAAAAGAAGAGTTCTTATTGGTGATATTGGGCTTAATATCAATTAATATATCAATTAATATTTAGGTCAAATACTTTTACACAACAACCTCTTTTTCTTTCTTTGTCCCGCTGCTTTGATTTAAAGTTGTTGTTTTTTATCGTGTTGAGTTTCTTTTTGTTGTTGTTGTTGTTGTTTACATATTCACTAACTCCACAACGACAGTCGCCCCTCTGATAAACGTGCATGTACACAAATATAAACAAATAAAATAAGACACTAGATAGTCGAAAAATATGGCACTTTTTCAGCGTATCCGACACAGAACTTCTTTTTTTTTCGTACCCTCATCAAAAAGGAAACTTTTGACATTTGTTTATAGGAAGAACACAGAAGAGGAAGAACACACACACACACACACACACACACACGCTCACAACAAACTCATGCTCACAGCAGTGACCATGACTCGTAACTCATGCCCTGATGAACATTACAAAAATATACATTTCTGTACAGCATTTGCATAATAAAAATAACACACACACAGTATTTCTTTTCCCCCGTCTTTTAAGTTGAATTATAGTGAGAGTTGGTTGAATTATGGTTCATTACAATTGGCTGTGATCCCATGGGGGGGAGGGGGTCAACGCACACACACACACACACACACACACACACACACACACACACACACAGTGAGTGGTCGCTCCACTGCTGCCCCAGGATTGGTGGACTGAGTGGTGGCGTATTCACAGATGTTGTTAATTGTTAAAAGCATGAGTATCTGGAGAGGCCAGATGGGAATGCTGACTCCAGATCAGCTGTTCGCTTCCAGCTGAGCGACGCAGCATTTAACACGCCCGTCAGCGCACTCGCGGAAACAGCTGATTGGTGTGTGTGTGTGTTTTTTTTTTATTACATTGGGGCTCGTTATTCCCTCCAGACTTGGATCAAATGGATTGTTTTACCCCCGAAAAAAAAAAAGCAGGTTGACACTTTTTTTTAAAGAAATGCCCACCGGATGGTTTTTCCAAAATGGCCGCCAAGGCGCCCGGCGTTTACTTTCACGTTTATCCTCAGCTCGAGACGAGTGGTCATAAAATGTTCTCAACCAAAAGAAGAATATATAATCAATTAATGAAAGCAAACGCTCTTAGAATTAGAGGTGCTAACTAGAACCATATAGGGTTCTTTGGCTTGTCCTCACAGGATAACTCTTTGTTGGTTCCTGGTAGAACCCTTTGTAAACCCACCATAACAAGTGAGTGGTTCTACAGAGAACCCTTCTATGGTTATTTAATGGTTTCATCATGAATCCTCCCTGGAGCTTTTATTTCAGAACCTTTCCACTTTCAAAGGATGCAACCAAGAACGGGTTCCACCAAGATATTCAAAGGGTTTTTGTCTAGAACACTAAAGGACTAAGGCGGATCTGATGCTGCGCAACCCACCAACAATCATGGTTCTCAATCACAGTTTTTTGGGGGGGGGGGGGGGTTGTCGTCAACACTCATTGACCAACTCTTTCTTGCAAAAAGGGTTCTTTGGATGAAAAAGGTTCCTAACAAAGAGCCCCTCTTAAAATAAAGTGAATGGTTCCTTCAGGAAGGACCGGCTTGGACCCCTGGTTCCTGAGTTGGCTAGTCCTTGAGGGGACGCGGTACTTTGACCCTTTCAGCGGCTTTATTTGGCCCCTTTAGTCCACTTATCGCACCAATCCCATTGAAATATTCAGCCATTTTAATTAAAGTTTTAACTTTTAAGTTGAGCCGAGAGTCTCCAGAGCTGGTGGACTCTCTTTGAGATGTTTCTTCAAACAGAGTAAAACAAACCATGTGACCCCAAAAGTCTGGTTCCCCATCCCGACTGAGTCCGATTCATGTTGAACAGGCAGGTAAACATAAGGGTCCGTGTAGCTTTGAAGGGACATTTTTTAGACGCTAATCCGGGTCCCGTCTAGCTTCCCCAAACAACGGCGGGGATTCACATCGGGGTCACCGCGTGAAACAGATTTAATTATCTCTCCGGGGGAAAAAAAAAACGTTTCGCTTCACCGAAGTCGAGCTCCACCCGCCCCACCGCGCTCACGGCTTTTTGAACGCGTTCGTTTCGCCGGTTTCCGGCGATCAGAGGAGAGAGAGCGGGCGAGAGAGGGCGAGAGAGGGAGGCGGCGGACTCGTTTTTTTTTTCCTTCTTTTTTTTGGGTGTAAAACAAAGACATCCAACACAGAAAATAAAGCTTATTTTAAAGAGAAACAACAACACCGCACCTTCACCACTTCCTGCCCAAGAGGCAATATTCATATCGAGTGCAATGTGCTTTTTGTTGCTTTGAAACATAAACTGAGTCACTCTCAGAGCCCACCGCCTCCGTCTGTCGTCCTCTCGCCTTCCTCCATCATTTTTTTTTTTTGTACACAGCAAAATACAGTTGGACATTATTGCGATTTTTTTTTTTTTTTTTTTTCTCTCTCTGAAAGGCCAAAAAACAAACAAATAAAAAAACACACAAGAGATTCTGCTGCTGCTGCTCCGCTAACAACCGCCTCAGAAAACAGCTGATTGTTTGCTGCTGCCGAGAAAAATACACAAATAACTATAAATAATACTTTAGAAACAAAAGAACACCTCCTGAGCACCCGTTTCCCAGAGTTCCCGTGTCCTTTGTCGACCGTCCTCGTGGTTTATTTGGTAGAAAGCTTCAATTCGGAAGTGACTCCCTTGTTGCAGAAACGTGTTTTTTTGTTGTTGTTGTTTGTTTTTGTACCTTTTTTTTTTGGTCTGGTGTTGATTTGAGTGAGTTTTATAGTTTTTGAAACGACAGCTTTAATATGAACTCTTCTCCCCGAAAGCCTCCAACACGTGTAGATGAGCAGCATGCGACGATGAACCCTCACGACATTATTACCCAGATGTGTGTGTGTGTGTGTGTGTGTGTGTGTGTGTGTGTGTGTGTGTGTGTGTGTGTAGTGAACATGGCAGCCAGAGAAGCTGAGACCATGTGATGCTCCTGTTTTACAGCATTAATAGACGCTGTGCGTGTGGTTCATGAAGGCTTTGGCCTTATTCCCTGAATACGTGATTTATTCCTGACCGCGGGACTTAGCATTAGCATGGCACATGTTTATCGTAGCGTTAGAGATTAGATGGAACGAGGCCGCCGCCCCCCCCCCCCCCCCCCCCACCACTAACTAATCTGTGTTTTTAGTTTTCTTAGATTTAGTTGACGTAACTTACTTAAATAGTTATTTAAACCAAAGCCTGAACCTATACGTTGTTTCCAGTGAAGACGGAGCAATATTTTCAAAAGTTTTTTTGGAGCTCATCGATTGGTCGATTGGCGATATCTAAAACGACCTCTATTCTAGCTAATAGATAGTCAATCGGACCGGCGTCTGTCTCCACATTCAGATTTAATAACTCGTGCTGAGGGAGGACAGAAGAGGACCCGGGGGTCATGGTCCGGTGGATCCCCAGGGGAGGATCGGGGTCATCTTCACCGTCATTTGAAGAGTTTATTTAAATAAGGCCAACGCAGACGGCAACATTAAAGGAGCGAATGTGTTAAATGAAGCCTCGCCTTTTTTCTTTCTTTTTTTTTACCTCGATTAGAAACGTAATAATCTCCATTTGCCTTGACTTAAAAAATACCATCATACATGTATATCTATAGATACATGTGTATCTATATATACATGTGTGTATATATATATAATGTAGCATCAATCATGAGCTGGAATGGCCTTTTAAAGCTCGTTCCCTATCGAGATGCTGAGGGGAACAGCGTAGCCTACTTTCCCCTCAGCAGAGAGCGTTCCCAGGGCGCTGTCCTTGGTGCTGAATCCATCTCTCTCTCTCTCTCTCTCTCTCTCTCTCTCTCTCTCTCTCTCTCTCTCTCTCTCTCTCTCTCTCTCTCTCTCTCTCTCTCTATCATGTGGAGAACCCCCTCTCTAGGTTTTAGGAACCGGGTGGATTTAGAGTAGAGTGTTTTTTGTGGGGGAGGAGTCAGTCTCTCTCTCTCTCTCTCTCTCTCTGTGTATCGTGACACATTTCGTCGGCAAATTTTATCGGCGACTCGAAGGGAGAAAAAAAAAATAAAATCTTTGTTTAAAAATGTATTTTTAAAAAAGGGAAGGAAGTTTTTACTCAAGGTCATTCGTCGTATATATTTAGCTCGTCGTATTTGTATCCACACGCAGTATATTTTTTTAGATTGCATAACCAGTGCCGCCCCCCAAAAACAAAAAAAAGCCAATGTCCTGTTGGAGGCTTTTGTTTTTCGGGACGTTATTCCCCCCCGACCCCCTCCCCTCCCCCCCCCCACCCTCCCGAACCCCGTATGCTACTCTTGAGACGAGGGGGGAGGCCTCGCTTCCTGGTCCGCCCCTCCCCCCCCCAAAAAAAGGAGGGTCGTCGTCCACGAGGACGCCGTGAGTTGGTTTCACGCCACCTTCTCCATCTTTAAATATTTATATTCATCTTTCGGGCCCGTCTCCTGTGGCCACCTGACGTGAAGAGCTCAACCTTTTTCGCCTCACAAGCCCCTCCCCCTCCATCCCGAACTCGGCGTCACGCCGGACAGAAAACCCAAACCTCCCCCCGCTACACGTCGCTGGAGGTCCGGGGTCTGAGGGAGAGGTTGGACGGCACGCAGCCGCAGCACGCCATCCACAGCGACTTCTGGATGTCCGGGTTTCGGAAGGCGTAGATGATGGGGTTGATCACGGAGCAGCAGGTGGCGGGCAGCACCGCGGCGTAGGTGTACACGGCCGGGTAGCTGGAGTCGGCCACGATGGAGTACGTGGCGAACGGCAGCCAGCACGCCCCGAAGGCGCACAGGATGGCCGACAGCGTGGACACGCCTTTGGTCGTGGACATGGCGACGAACTGGTGCTGCACGGCGATCTGCTGCGCGTGGCGGAAGGCGATCCGGCAGATCTGCAGGTAGAGCTGCGTCATCAGGGCGAAGACGAGCAGGAAGGCCACGGCGAGCGCCACGGCGTTGGCTTTGGTGACGGGCCGGCAGACGCTGCACGCCGACTCGTCGCCCAGGCAGTTCCAGCCGAACGCCGGCAGCAGGCCGAGCGCCAGGCACGACGCCCAGATGAGCGCCACCATGGCGTAGGTGAAGGCGACCGTGCGCTCCGTGTGGTAGGTCAGCGCGTTGTACAGCGACAGGTAGCGGTCCACCGTGATGGCGAGGATGTTGAGCACGGACGCCGAGAAGGCGGAGATGAGCAGCCCGACCGACAGCAGCGTCACGAACTCCACCGAGCGGTCGACCAGGTAGGTGAAGACGAAGTTCAGGATGAGGCCCAGGCCGGCGAGGAGGTCCGCCGCCGCCAGCGACCCGATGAGCACGAACATCGGCGCGCGGAGCGTCGGCGTGTAGAACAGCACGGCGATCACCAGCGCGTTCTCGCAGGAGATGAGCGTCCCCGTCACGCACAGCGCCACGTCCCAGGGGTTGACCTCCTGCAGGGCGACGGCGGTGGTCGCCGGCCGGAGGTCGGGGGTCAGGGTTCGCCCGTCGGGCTCCGAGGAGGAGTTGGACGGGTCCTCGGAGAGGCCCCAGGAGGTGGATGAGTCGAAGGGGTCGAGGGAGAAGGAGGAGGAGTTGAGGCCGCCGCCGCTGCTCATGGCTGCTGCTGCCGCCAGGGAGAGAATCATAGCTGGAGGAACGAGGGAGGAGGAGGAGGAGGGAGGTAGATGAAAGGGTAGTCAAGGAGGAGCAAGGTCAGAGGTGAAGGAAGGAGGAAATGATCAAAGTTTTTGATTGACGGAGGTGATGGAAGAGCAGAAAGACATGTAAAAAGGAAGGAAGGAGCGAGGGAAGAGGGGAGGAAAAGCGAGGAGGGAAGGAGGAGAGGAAACGAAGGAGGAGGTTGCAGTCGGTAGAGCGTGCGAGGAGAACGGGGGAAGTGTCGATGGAGAGGAAGAGGAAGAAGGGGGGAAAGGTTTGAAGATGAGAGGAAGGAAGGTTGTGCAAGAGTGAGGAAGAGGAAGAGGATAGTGTGAGGGAGGGAGGAGGAGAGGAAGAGGACAAAACAAAGGGAGGAAGAGAAGGAGAAGAAGGGTGTTAACATAGAAACCTCCTTTTTGGATAAAAGGGGCATAAGAAGCGTTCATTCATTCATAAAAAACATGCTCTGGGACACGCACGTCACCAGCAGCTCCCACGCACCACGCAGACAGGTCATTAGCAGCCGCACAATAGCAGGTGTGGACACGCGCACGATGAGAGGGGGAGAAACAGAAAGAATAAAAGTCATTCAGAAAATGAGAGTAATAAAATATTCTCTCAACATTTCGGCTCCAAAGCAACGTGACGGACCGAAATGCCTACACACACACACACACACACACACACACTCATACGCGCGCGCACGCACGAACCCACACACACACACACACACACACGCAATTAAATGGAAGCTTAAATCCGCTGCGTTCTCACCTAAAAGATGCCGCGCGCTGAAGGTGTTCGATCCCCACCTGGTCCGAACCATCATCAACAAATTTCTATTTTTAGAGCATCTCTAAAAATGGTGCATGACGTCCTGGGGCACGGCGCGGCGGGAGCTGCTGTCCTATTCACCGGCGGCGTGGATGGGAGCGCGTGCACAGACGCGCGTGCGTTTGCAACTCAGGGACCCGCTAATTCGGGTTTCTGGTCCACATATGCCGCCGCCGCCGCCGCCGCCTCTGCCGCTGCTGCCGCTCTTGCCGCTGCCGCACGCAGACGAAAACGGCACGAGGCTAATTTTAGCTCAGCCAGCGGAGCTGCCAGCGCGCGCACGCGCGCGCCAAAGAGAATGTGGAGCTCCATTCACAAAAAAACCCCAGAAACGTATCCCCCACTCTCTGACACCTCCCACCTCAACCTCCACACGCACACACACACACGCACCCTTCACCCCCCGCCCCCTTTTATTTTTTCATCTCTCTCTTTCATGCTCATGTGCACGCACGCACGAGCACATGCACACACACACACACACACACACGCACACACAGTCAATGACTGCAAACGGCCGGGGAAGGTCACCACCAAGCAGCACCATCGCCACCACCTAAAGCCCCGCAGCTGGGGGGCAATGAGGGGGGAGGGGGGGGGGGGGGGCATCACATCCCTGCGGTAACGGGAGCGCGTGCAGCCCCGGAGCTTCCACTTTTCTTTTCTTTTCTCTTTTTTCTTTCACCAAGCGGCGCGTTCACGAGCCGTGAAACCGCCGCGTGTCTTTTAGCGAGATAGAAGAATAAATAGCATCTGCAGCAGTGCGCGAGAGGGGGGGGGGGGGGGTGGGGGGGGGGGGGAAGGGAGACCACGCCACAGATAAAATAATAAAAAGAGAGAGAATTACCAGCTTGTCTTCTTTCCTGTAGGAAACCAGGATCCTCTCTTGTCCTTTATCCACTTTAAACGCGCACACAATATTTTAAATATTTTCTTCCTCCTCTTTTTCTTTTTCTTCTTCTTTTTCTTCTTCTTCTTCTTCTAGGGTTTCCCCCCCTCTCATTCTCCAGCGCGCGCTATATCCCTCGGTTGGCATGGTTATTAGCCTTCTGTCCGCGGCTCCGTCCTCGCGCTGCACATCCTCGGCCCCTCATTGGACGCGCGTGTCGTTCTCCCCGTGTGACGTAGGAAGTCTCCGCTCCTCCAGTCACCGTCATCCGCGGTCGGTGTGTGTGAATCACGGGGAGAATTAATTAAAAAGACTTCAACGAATCCACCTCCGGTTAAAGAAGCGTATGCTACTTATTTGTGTGGCATTTTTATTATAATGTTTTATTTTCTATTGATTTATGTATCATTTTTATTATTTTGTACTTTCTATTTATTTGTCATTTTTATTATTATTTTTATTATTTTTCTATTTATCTATGTGTCATTTTTATTTATTTATTATGTTTTTATTATGAGTCTACTGATGTTTAGATGGAGTATTTTCCTCCCACCTCACGCGCTGCATCAAACTATGAGAACCAGCTCGTGACAGACTTTTTCCTCCCCCTTTTTTTCTCCCTGCCCCACCTGAAAGGTGAAACTGCCCCTCCCCTTCCAACCCTGCCCCCCCCCCCCCCCCCCCCAACCCCCCCCCCAACCCCAGCCGTAAAGCATATTGCCTCAAAATGTCTGCAAGCGCAACGCTGGCACGCGGGTGCGCAAGCCGGTCCAACCAGGCGGAGGATTACGCAATCTCGGAGCGCTGCTGGGTATCCCGCTGCATTATTATACTCGCGCACGTGCACGCGCACACGCGTGGCACCATGCAGCGCCATGCCGCGGGGTGCGCCATGCGTGAGGAAGACGGAGCCGGCTGTCACATATGGAGCTGAACGCCAACGTGCCCGGATGAGACGAGGTGTCACGTGACTCTGAATTATTACACATCAATCTATAAGTAGCAGATAAACTGACACTAAAAAGTCATATTATGACAGGCGACGATAATGATGTCACATTTGAGCTGCATATATTATCTTTAAATATTCCTCGAAAGATTAATCAGTCTCACTGTGATTCTCATTAGTGTGTTGACTGTCTAGGAAGTGGACGTAGTTTATGGTCTGTTTGACTCTAAATGACCATAATGTACTAAATGAACATCACGCTGTATTGAAGAAGACTTGAAACTAGAGATTGAGACCAAAAACTAATGTTTACAATGTTTACTGAGGGAATACATCAAGAGAAGTAGAGTCATTTATATAGACTTCTATACAACCAGAGGAGTCGCCCCCTGGTGGTGAGGAGAGAGAATGCAGCTTTAACACATGAAGCATAGACTTCTATACAACCAGAGGAGTCGCCCCCTGGTGGTCAGGAGAGAGAATGCAGCTTTAACACATGAAGCATAGACTTCTATACAACCAGAGGAGTCGCCCCCTGGTGGTCAGGAGAGAGAATGCAGCTTTAACACATGAAGCATAGACTTCTATACAACCAGAGGAGTCGCACCCTGGTGGTCAGGAGAGAGAATGCAGCTTTAACACATGAAGCATAGACTTCTATACAACCAGAGGAGTCGCCCCCTGGTGGTCAGGAGAGAGAATGCAGCTTTAACACATGAAGCATAGACTTCTATACAACCAAAGGAGTCGCCCCCTGGTGGTCAGGAGAGAGAATGCAGCTTTAACACATGAAGCATAGACTTCTATGCAACCAGAGGAGTCGCCCCCTGGTGGTCAGGAGAGAGAATGCAGCTTTAACACATGAAGCATAGACTTCTATACAACCAGAGGAGTCGCCCCCTGGTGGTCAGGAGAGAGAATGCAGCTTTAACACATGAAGCATAGACTTCTATACAACCAGAGGAGTCGCCCCCTGGTGGTCAGGAGAGAGAATGCAGCTTTAACACATGAAGCATAGACTTCTATACAACCAGAGGAGTCGCCCCCTGGTGGTCAGGAGAGAGAATGCAGCTTTAACACATGAAGCATAGACTTCTATACAACCAGAGGAGTCACCCCCTGGTGGTCAGGAGAGAGAATGCAGCTTTAACACATGAAGCATAGACTTCTATACAACCAGAGGAGTCGCCCCCTGGTGGTCAGGAGAGAGAATGCAGCTTTAACACATGAAGCATAGACTTCTATACAACCAGAGGAGTCACCCCCTGGTGGTCAGGAGAGAGAATGCAGCTTTAACACATGAAGCATCGGAACTTGACGTGTTGCGTAATGTCCTTTCTCTTCAGGGCTCCTCCGATCCGCTGAGGAGGATCATGTGATCCAGAGCCATGGAGGCTCCGCTGAGGTAAAGACCTGAACTGCTTATTTTAATAGTTTATTCCTGCACATTCAATTAAGAAGATGGGTCAAATATCAAAGTTGATACCCGGCTTAAATGTTGTATATCATGCCCCCTCCCCCCCAAGCGGGCTCTGCTGTTCATGAACTGCTCCACTTGGATATGATAATGTCCTCGTCCTCCTCCTCCTCCTCCTCCTCCTCGAGAGTCTTTTCTTTTCCAGCTTAATGAGTGCGTGACATTCTGGCGTGATACGAACCTCCCTTGTGTATCTTCTCTCTCTCTCTCTCTCTCTCTCTCTCTCTCCCTCTCTCTCACACACCTTTAGTGCAGGACACTCGGCCTCTCTCTCTTCTCTTCTCCAGACCTCCTCGTCTCTCTTTGGACATCGTTAAGCACGCGAGCCAAAGGATGAATGCAATAGAAGCTTTGGGTTTTTCTTTTGATGCACCACAGACAGACAGACAGACAGACACAGACACACAGACAGACAGACAGACAGACACACACACAGACAGACAGACAGACAGACAGACAGACAGACAGACACACACACGTTAAAGCATCCTCATTCGGTATGAATCACCGCCACATGGTTAGAATACAGATGAAACACAGGAGCGCGTCTTCATTGACGCCCTCCACATGTCCCGACTTCATTCATCTTTCCAGCAAAGCACCATGGGTAATGACAGCTGTGACATCATCTTGCTGTGCTGGTATGCAGAAAGCCAGGACTCTCTCTATTGTACTCTCACACTCACTCTCTCTCTCTCTCCCACTCACTCTCTCACACTCACTCTCTCTCTCTCTCCCACTCACTCTCTCTCTCTCACTCTCTCTCTCACACACTCTCTCACACTCACTCTCTCTCTCTCTCTTTTACTCTCTCTCGTTCACTCACTCACTTACACTATCTCTCTCTCCCACTCACACTCTCTCTCACTCAATTTCACTCTCTCACTCTCACTCTCACTCACTCAATCTCACTCACCCACTCACACACTCTCTCTCTCTCTCTCTCTCTCTCTCTCTCCCTCCTCACCCTTCTTCTCCATTTCTACTACAAACACTTCCTCTCTTTATGCCAAAGTCAAACTGAAAATCATCACTGGTGCATTTCCAACAGGATTCTCTCTTTTATTATATTTATTTTTATTTGCGTCCTCCTCCGCGCTGAAAGTCGCGGGAGGACATTGAGGAGATTGGGTTGTGTAACTCCATATGTAGGGCAGAGAGTGCACGCTCACGCCGTATGATCGCCGCCATGATGTGGCGTTATCTAACGGGAGAAAAGAAGTGACCGCGAGAAAGAGAAAGAGAAAGAGAAAGAGAGAGAGAAAGAAATGTGTGAGGAGATGAGAAAACCTACCAGAGGTTGCTGGAGCTGTAAAAACGGGATAAGCTGACTTGTGCTTGGGTTCAATCCCTGTACGCTCATTGGCTGTGAGAGTGGATGACTAATACCCCCCCCCCCCCCCCCCCCCCCTACACACTCCTTCACCAAGCAACCGCTGGGTTTCCCTTGAGTGAGTATGATGCTTCAAGGAAAATCCACCAAACAAGGTGATAAGTTTAAGTTAAGAGTTCATTAAGTGGGATTTCTTGAGAGTGGAAGCGACCAATAGAGTTTGACTTCCCATTATCCCTGTGATCCCACACCTGAGCCAGAGACTGTATCCAAGACGTGGTCACCGTTATGTCGCCCATTGGTTTGTTTGGTTTTGAAGCCTCATGGCATTTTAGCCGTCGCCATATATGTAGGTTTTTGACCGTTACTATCTCGGTTTCGGCTGCCGCCATCTTGGTTGTTGGGCGTCGCCATCTAGGATGTTTTTTGGCCCTTACGTTTTAGTTGTTGGGAGTCGCCATCTTGGTTGTTGGCCGTCACCTTATAGGTTGTTTTTTGGCCCTTACGTTTTAGTTGTTGGGAGTCGCCATCTTGGTTGTTGGCCGTCACCTTATAGGTTGTTTTTTGGCCCTTACGTTTTAGTTGTTGGGAGTCGCCATCTTGGTTGTTGGCCGTCACCTTATAGGTTGTTTTTTGGCCCTTACGTTTAGGTTGTTGGGCATCGCCATCTTGGTTGTTGGCCGTCACCATATAAGTTAGTTTTGGCCCTTACATTTTGGTTGTTGGCCATCACCATGTAGGTTTAGGTTTTTGGGCGTCGCCATCTTGATTTGTGGCTGTAAGTAAGATTGAACCCTAACGAGATAACTTTGTTGCCTCGTATTTTTACAATCTTTTTCCAAACCCATCTATGAAAACGAAAGTTTATTCTGAAAGGACTGAAGGTCCAAGTCTAACTTTGTAATCTTGGTGCGTCACCAGATTTATTGAACACGGCAGTGATGCATCTCAACGCTGAACCGGTCGAACCGAGGGGCTTCCTGCATCGTTTACAGGGGGCGGCATGTCGTTCCCTCTCGTTCCACCAGAATTTAAAGATTTAAAGAGCTGTGTTTGAGATTAATTCCCACACGGCACCGGTGCAGTTTCTTTCCCCGTAGCCCAGAACAACATGCATAATTCAGGCCGCTGCTCTAAAGGATTAAGGGGAGGACTCCGACTTTTCAGACCCACCAAATCCCTGCAGCGCTGTCGGGACGTGTGATTCGCTAGTTAGCGGCGGCTCCGGGGAGCCGTATAACTCTTCTTTGATTAAAGGTCTCCGTGAAAGGTCGAGAGGGAGAGGGAGGCGGAAAGAGAGCAAATTGATGGACCACAGAGGCCCTTTGGTTGACGGAAATGTAAAATGTCCCTCAGTGTCAGAGCGGAGCTTGAAATAAGTGTGTGTACTGCTGCGATAACGACGAGCTGGACTGAGCGCGCTCCAAAACGGCTATTCTCAACCACCGGCTATCGAAGCGCCATCTAGTGGGCCGCAGAGGTACTGCCAAAATAGTCGTTCTCGGGGATTTAACGCATTAATTAACTGTATCAATTTAGTAAGTCAACGCTGAATACACACAGGAGAATTATCACTATGTTGCTGCGGAGCCGAGTGCATTTGTCGGTATATGACAGCCATAAATAAAAGCTCCGTACAGC
>NC_046983.1:3431569-3451569 GCF_009769545.1 Cyclopterus lumpus | reverse complement strand
TTTTTATACATATGCAGGGCATATTACATTTAAGAATTTAATTAACAATAAAGGAAATGAAAATGTAAACAATAAAATAAAATGGATTGAAAGATAGCTAGCGCTCTAGCTAAACGTTTAAATGTTGCGCAATGATCTCAGAAAAAGGAAAAAGCCGTCAAACGTAGAGCACGTGTGAGGTGAAGTGGTGAAACCCGAGGCATTAATGAGCAGGCCTCAGTATTAGTAATATTAATGCCACTGACTGTGTCTAAAACCATTTATTGGATCCCTCGGTTCATTCTTTAGAAAATCACCGCAGCTCTTTGGTTAGTTAATAAGGTGCAATGGAGAGATGTAAATTCATCCATAAGGAGAGAGAGAAGAGGAGATAGGTGCTCAGTGTATCCTAAAACATCCCCCATCTTTACTTTTTAAGACTCTAGGAACCACTCCTTCTGTTCTCACTCCTTCTGTTCTCACTCCTGTCCCACAGCTCTCGTCATTGGTTCCCGGTGGAGTTTTCTTTGTAAAGAAATCAAAAACTCATCTCTAAAATATGTAAATCGACTCCGATGTTCAAGGTTTTAATAATTGTAGAATCTTGAGTTTAAATCATAATGTCCGACTTGCGATGGACGGTTTAAAAACAACATTCCCCACAATGCACCTGGACTGCCGTCACTGAGATTTGGTTTGATGCTGATTTGAACTGACGTGTTCATTTAAAGGGACAGTACTCGACGTAAAGAAAAAACGAAAGTTGTGGATTTATTCCTACAAATTCGTGATTTAAAAATATTTTTGGAAATTATTTTTCTCATAAATTTACATTTCTTTACCCTGAATATTACCACGGCTCAGTAATTATTTTAAACAAATGTTTTTTTACCCACAATGCCCCTGATATGCCATCATTTTATATATGGCTTTTTTAACCAAAATGTTTGCACTGATCAGGGGGTAAAAATATATAAATATATACATGAATAACGCTGCGCTCGCTTCCAGTACACATACAGTACAGTGTATATTTGACAGACATACTGTGTGTGTGTGTGTGTGTGTGTGTGTGTGTCTTTGTAAACAGCATGTGGCTGTTGCACCGCCTGCTAACAGGATGTGTTGCTGTGTCTCTTTGAGGTGACCACCTGTTCTCCTCACTTGGTCCTTGTGTTCTCATGGAAACCAATATGGTGAAGACCCGGGGCCAATCGAAACACTCTCTCTCACACACACACACACACACACACACACACACACACAATGGCCTCTTTGTCTCACGCCTGCTTCTGACCTCTCAATCCTTTAATATTCAGTCGTCGTTCGATGCCGTATACCGCTGCGGTACCCAACCTCAAATGTTTACGCCGACATTTATTTATAGCTTCAGTTCTTCGCGACGTCCTGTCACCTTGTCATAGAACATTTAAATAATTAACTATTGTACGTTTCTTTTTACCTGTTTTTATATGATATTTAAGAAAACAGAAATCCTCCCGGAGAGACAATTAAAGAATATTCTCCTCCTCTCATCTCTCACTCCCCCCCCCCCCCCCCCCCCCCCAGTCCCACGACTCATTAGCGTTCCCAGTGATTACCCGCTCCCCATTGATCAAAGGGGAAATCGCAGACTACACTTAATAATTGATGCTCTTAAAGCGGATTATGGTCTGCCTTCACCACCGGCTCGTCTTGCCTCCTATAACTTCCTCTCCAGGTTCATTTGGTACATAATCTTTTTTAATGGGCGAATAAATCACTAGGTGGCAGCATAGCAGCACACGGTGCATACGTTGACGAGCAGGACACTATATATATTATATAACATAATATATATAATATTATATATATACAATTATTATATATATATATATAATATTAAATTATTATATATACGTACATTATATATTCAATTATTATTATATATATTCAATTATTATACATACATTATATATATTCAATTATTATATATTCAATTATTATATATTCAATTATTATTATTTATTTATATATATATATTTATATATATATATATATATATATATATATATATATATATATATAGCTTGTTTCCAGATTAGTGGCTGTGTGGAATAACTGCACCATTCCTCTTTCCACTCATCTTCTCTAATTACCCGATCAATAAGCACCCCTCCCCCGGGGGTCAATTCCAGATCAACTGAAATAATGTTTCCCCGACCCATTAGTGACCTTTTTACGACCTTCTGAGAAGCTCATCGGCTCCCGTGTCTCTCGGTTACAAATATATTTAAATCTTATTAAAGCGTTTGCTTTAAAAATGTATTGTTGACAATGTTTCATGATCAGAAAGAAAAAAAGGTGTTTGGAGAAGAATTTCTCAAATAAAAGTCATTTTATTGAGTCTGTTACACGTCTCATTGTAAAAATCAATCAATCAATCGATCGATCAAGTTTTCCATATAAAGCCGCTTTTAAAACATATCGAAAGCTTTACAGGATGAGACACACCAAATAATAATAATACAATAAATAAATAAATAGAAATACACTGAAAAAATGTATCATGTTAAAATAATGCGGAAAACAAAATAAAAAATAATATAAATACTAAAACCATATGTGTACTAAAAGTCACAAATATATACTTATATTTTATTACTTGTGTCTTCCTGTGGCCTCAGTAGGTTTTAACACACACACACACACACACACACACACACACACACACACACACACACACACACACACACACACACACACACACACAGGCATCAAGAGTAAATAAGGATCACAGTGTAGAAAATCTAGTCTAAATGACAAAGTGTCGCATTTAAAGAACGACAAATGAATGTGTGATTTGTTTTCCCCATAAAGAAAAAGCAGCAGGAACATGAATATAAAACAATAATTAAAAGAAGCTATTTCTGCATTATTAAAGAGATAAACACGTTGATCTGTCCTCTCGGTCTGTCGCGCGACACCGAGCCGGTAATTATCTCTCTGATTGGGGCCGGAGGAGGAGGAGGAGGAGGAGGAGGAGGAGGAGGAACAGGAAGAGGAAGAGGAAGAAGAAGAAGAGGAAGAAGAAGAGGAGGAGAAAGAGGAAGAAGAAGAGGAAGAGGAAGAGGAAGAAGAAGAGGAGGAGGAGGAGGAGGAACAGGAAGAGGAAGAGGAAGAGGAAGAAGAAGAAGAAGAAGAGGAAGAGGAAGAAGAAGAAGAAGAAGAGGAAGAGGAAGAGGAGGAGAAAGAGGAAGAAGAAGAGGAGGAGGAGGAGAAAGAGGAGGAAGAAGAAGAGGAGGAGGAGGAGGAAGAGAAAGAGGAAGAAGAAGAGGAGGAGGAGGAAGAAGAAGAAGAAGAGGAGGAGGAAGAAGGAGGGAGAAGAAGAAGGAGGAAGAAGAAGAAGAGGGAAGAGGAGGAAGAAGAGGAGGAGGAAGAGGAAGAAGGAGGAAGAAGAGCAAGAAGAAGAAGAACACCTCTTCTTGTGAAAGAAAAGTTACTTAACGTGAGATTAATATGGACCATCACATCTTTTCTTCTTCTTTTTTTTGTCACCTTGTGCGCGTAAAAAGAATATATATATATATATATATATATATATATATATATATATATATATATGCATATATAAGAAAATCAGCAGATTAATAATAAAAATATATATTTTTTAATGATCTTAATTTGCAACGTGTGTAGTTTATTCTGCTCGAATGCGATTTTTCCCACTCGGTCATCTTCCTCTGTCCCTCTGCTCCATCCTTCGCACTGTTGTCAAGGGCAACCACGGGGGGGTGGGACGACGACGACACACAAATACAGTAACTATCACCTGATGCTTTGGCAATCCAGCAGGTGTGTGTGAGTGTGTGTGTGTGTGTGTACACGCCTGCTTCTGCTGCTCGACTTGTGCTGCCCCACCACCACCGCACGCACACACACACACACACACACACGCACACACACACAGGGTGTAGATGAAGTGTCTGCTGGCAGCCTGGCAGCTAATTCAGCATGAATATTTAATCAACTGTAAACAAATTACTATTGCACTGCGCGGTGCCGTGTGTGTGTGTGTGTGTGTGTGTGTGTGTGTGTGTGTGTGTGTGTGTGTGTGTGTGTGCGGCGTCTCTCTCTCTCTCTCTCTCTCCCTCTCTCTTATTAATGTGGATGTCTCTCTCCCTTTCTGTCTCTCTCTCTCTCTGGGGGCTGAGCTGAAATCGGAGCACAAATCAGGGTCTGCAGGTCAAGATTTAAGAGTTTAAGTGTCGGGATTAAACAATAAAATATTGAGGTACACCTTTTTATATATGTATTTACACAACGTGATTATCATATATGATAATCACGTTGTGTAAATAATCCAGCGCCTCTCCAAATCCTTTTGTTTGTCCAGTTTTGGTGACAGACTCTCTCTCAGACTCCCAATACGCTCGTATTTACAGTGACATTTGTTTACCAAGAAAATAGACAAGAAGCACAATAAACACACTTTTCTTTAGAGATGACTAATCAATATGTAAAAACTGAGTTTCCTCAAAAGGGATCACAAGCACCCGTTAACATCGTTGTGTGTTTCTAGGATGAAAGAAAGCGTTAAAACCGACTAAGAGACGACAGAAATCACCAAAAACGAGCGATTGACTAAACCAGAACATAATAATCTTGTGGTGTCGTGTCGGCAAACTGTAAAAAGCCACCAGATTTGAATGCAATGCACTGTCATTCGTTCCAACGAGTCTCGTGACCTCTGACCCCCCCCCCCCCCCCCCCGTCCAACAGGTCTCGTTTGTACGATTTTTGGACGAAAGGGCCCCGGATGTTTCTCAGGAAAAAGCCAAATTAGATTTATTTTAGCACCGATCAGGTTGAAGAAACCGCTGGATTTATTTCAGGCCAACGTAGAACCTGAAGTCCTAAAGAAAGAAAAGGGACATTTTATCATCTAGGGTTACCATGACAACACGGAACTAACTCTCAGCTCAACAAATGCAAAATATACATAACCTAAGAAAGAAAGAAACATGTACATATATATATAATATATATATAATACAAGTAATGTATTTAGATGCATCTATTTTAACATGCAATATTACATTTCAATTTCGTATTATTATACTTTGTGCATTATTTTCTACTATTTATTTACATTACTCTTATTGCTATTCTTACACATTCTATCTCTTGTTTCTTTTACACCGAATAACTGTTATTCTTTTGTTCATAAATGTTTATAATTGCATTCTCTTTCACAATCATTTCTTATTTCTTATAAAGAACGAGTGATTGCACGTGTTCACGGTCGCGTGCAGGTGTCACCCTCGCCGACAGGAGGTGGATGTACCCAAAGAAACGTCTTAATCACAACTTTTAATCAATATATTAATTTATATATCAATAATAACATATTAACAATGCAGTAATTCTGTGCTCACTTATTGTTAAATGCTCAGGCATTAATTGAATTGCCCCCCCTAAGTGTTGTTTGTATTTACATTAGAGCCGTGTGTTGTCTCCTGCGCGCGCATGCGTGCGTTCTATGCTCTCCGTTTAACCCTCGGAGCGGCGAGATCTGAGGCGACTCAACACGGCGTTCAAATCTCTCTCTCTCTCCTTCTCTCTCTCTCTCTCTCTCTCTCTCTCCTTCTCTCTCTCTCTCTCTCTCTCTCTCTCTCCTTCTCTCTCTCTCTCTCTCCTTCTCTCTCTCTCTCTCTCTCTCTCTCTCACTCCCCCCTCCTCCCCCCCTCCCTCGTCTTCCTACCTGATTCAGATCCGCTCCGACGCTATGCGTACCGAGCGCGTCTCTCTCTGCAAGGCGAGCACCACCGGAGAGAGAGAGAGAGAGACCCGCACGCTGCCGCCGCACGCCGCCGACCGTGAGCACCTAAACGCCGGCCGGACGAGCGACCCAGGCCGGGCAACAGGAGCGGGGAGACGCCGCCGCTGATTAACCTCCAGGTGGAGGACGGAGGACGGAATTAACGCGCCGAGGTAAATGACGACCACGCAATGTTTTAGTATGGACTCACGAGAGCACAGCGTGCGTGCGTGTGCGTGCGTGTGTGTGTGTGTGTGTGTGCGGTGGCCGTCCGGGTTATCGCGTTCGTGACAGCTGAGCCCGACCCCGGCTCCGTTTGACCAACGTGCACGAGCCGTGTTGAATATTGACGTTTATTTTCTCAGTAAGCGGCGACACGGACGGAATGGATGATGAAGAGCGGGGGGGCGCGCACGAGCACGAGCACGACAGCCTGTTGTGCATCCGTTTTTTTATTTTTTATTATTAAAACATTTTTTTTGTTAAGACACGAAAGCGCAAAAAAAATGTTGCATGCAGCGTTTTTGTTCCGGTCTGTTTTAAAAATATATATATATATATATATTTTTAATAATTATTAATTTTTTTTGAACATTTATGAGCTCAAGTTTGGTGTCAACGGGGGCGGCAGAGAAGTGAGCTGCGGACGGGCTTTAGAAATAACGTGTCCGCGCGCACACGTGCAGGCACGCGCGTAAACATTCACTCACTCACTTTGTCGCACGCTCGAATCAATATAAGACACTTAGCGGCGTGCGTGAGCGCGTGCGTTAAGCAGCGCGAGCTGGTCACATATAAAGGCAGGATGGTCTTCCTGTAATGAAGCCATATGACCACCAGCATCATGTTGCTCATTCATCATCTTCATCATCATCATCATCATCATCATCATGGTTTCATGTTTGTGTTTCAATCTGCATCACAACGTCTCCATTTAAAAACACTCTCAAGGAAGAAGTAAAAAGAGGAACCTGGACGCCTTCTCTTTCTCTCTTTCTCTCTTTCTCTCTTTCTCTCTCTGAGCCAGGAGAGGAAGAGGAGGAGGAGGAGGAAGAAGAGGAGAAATTAATGATAGTAGAAGAAGGGGGGAGCTGCCAATCCTCAAGAACTAAAAGAGAGTTGAAAAGCTTTTCTCTCCCGATCAATAATTAATTCCTCCATCTTTTTTCCCAGAGTTTTGGCGAGTGCGGCGTCCCGGAGCCCGCCGTCCCCTTCTTCTTCTTCCCCTTCTTCTTCTTCCCCTTCTTTTATTCCTCCTCCTCTCGCCATGGCCTCCAAGCTGAACCCCAACGTCCTGTACGTGGCGGAGCACGGCGACTCTCTGGGGTCGCCCCAAGCGGACTCGGAGAGGACTCACATCGTGAGTATAAAACATTTTTATTTATTGGTGCAAACAACCGGCAAAAAAAACTTTCATCTTCAGCTTGAGAATCGGAGACAAATCTAAAAAAATTGTGTTGCTTTTTCAAACTGTTTAACTTCTTAATTTGCAGCCTCAAATGATTTATTTTCCATGTTCCCGGTGAGATGCTTCGTCTCCTGCAGAGGAAACGACGTGAAGCTCTCGATGAACCATCTCTAGAAGATGTGGGAATACAGAAACACGAAGCTCCAGTTTTTATTATTTTAATTTTATAATTGTGACACTTAAGGCAGAAACCAATATGTTTTTAGACTTTTTTTAAAATTTTAATTTTTATGGAAAACAAAAAAAGGAAGAAATACACGAATTATTAGAAGAAATTGCCAAAATATAAAAATGTATTTAACTTTTTTTTTTTTTTTATGGTTGCCGTTTGAGCTTTGACCCCATTTATTAATAATTTAGTAGCTTGTATATTTTTTTCTCTCAGTTTTGTATTAATTAAAAGCAGTAAACTTGGTCGCTGAACAGCATCACATGGAAAGTATGCAACAAAAAAAAAGGTCTCCAGGTATTGTTAATTATTAGTAATATCTGACAATTATCTTCTTCCTCCTCCTCTTCCTCTTCCAGGCCGGAGAAGCTGGAGACGAGTCATCGGACAGCGACGGGGAACAAGAGGAGACATCGCACAAGTTGATCCGCAAGGTGTCGACTTCGGGACAGATACGGGCCAAGGTAGGAGAAGTGTGTGTGTGTGTGTGTGTGTGTGTGTGTGTGTGTGTGTGTGTGTGTGTGTGTGTGTGGCGTTAAAGCCTCGGCGCTGTGTTTTTAAACAGGGTTTCCCCAGAAGAGTCCGGTAACATCAGGGAACCTTCTGCAACTCGTTCCTTTGTGTTTTTATTTGTGTGTGTGTTCGCACTAGAAGCCCCTTTTTGAAGGACTTTGGCTTCATGCACCTTGTTCGTCCGTTCGATTCCCTCCTTTCTTCGCGTCGCTCCATCCACTCAATTGGACTTTTCGTCTTCCTCCGAATTGTCCGGCGTTTGCGTCGGTCAGATGGCTTCCTGCCCAGGCCCCGCCCACTTCCTGTCTGCGGTGCTTCTCATCTCTGACGGGTTGCGTTTCAACTCTCTGATAGCCGGTCTGAGATAATGGCACAGTAACGTCTCTCTTCTTCTTCTTACTGGGCTCCTGGACGGTGTGATACTGGGAGATATTGATGGTCTGCCTCTTACTGACACACACACACACACACACACACACACACACACACACACACACACACACACACACACACACACATGTGTCTGCCTCAGTAATTATTGATGAGCTAATATCTGCAATGAGAGAAGCGTAATTTTCAATGCAAACACACGGAAGAACTGTCCAAATTATTATCATACACGTGTGTGTGTGTGTGTGTGTGTGTGTGTGTGTGTGTGTGTGTGTTGAAATCGTTATCCATTACCCGCGTTGGACTGTAAATCCTGTGCTGATCAATAGGAATCATAATGCCACGCTTGTTTTCCGGCAGCAGACATTGGATATCAGTCTGGTATTGATTGGGTAATATCATCGGACGCCGCTGTAATGCGGCGTTGGGATTGGCGCGCACGCCCATATAAGGGCGTGATTGTCAGGGTCTCGGGGGCAGGAAGTAGGGGAAGACATTTTGTATTCATTAAAAAAAAGTTATTAAGTTATTTAAGCGGTGTAAAGGTAAGGTACAATAATATACATGCATAAACCATAATACATAAAATATTAAGACATTAAAAAAAATGTAAATGTAAAATCAGACCAAAGCAAATCATCAAAACTAAATATGTTTATGTATTTTATTTTTTAAGTAAAAATAGTTTCTCTATTAGTGACGGTCAGTTTCAGGACGATGACATCATCCGAAATAGGCTGCCGAAACATGACTCGGCACCTGTCAGTCAAACTTGACATGCTGTTCTTCGTGTGTGTGTGTGTGTGTGTGTGTTGACTGGATTGTGTGCACCTGTAGTCATGTGAATTAGATTAAGCTATCGACTCCAGGATTACGCTGTAGTGACAACAATGTCCTGAGTGGATTAGTGTGTTTGTGTATCCCTTTTGTTTGTTTGGGTACACGGGGGAGGGGGGGTGGGGGCAATCTGTGTGTGTGTGTGTGTGTGTTTTGCCCCTCACTCCCCCCTTGTCATGTGTTGCCTCCCTCATTACTCTCGATACACAAAGAGGATGGCTAATTCTCATCCAGCGTGACATGCCATCATTAGATTATCTCCCCTCCCCCGCCCCGTAAACCCCCTAAATAATTACCCGGCATGCGGCGACGGCCGGCGGAAGACGGAGGCGTGTCATTTCCATGACGTCGTAATTGAATATCTCCGGGTGCGCGGCCTGTAAACTTCAGCGTGCGCCGCCTGGGTAATATGACGCTTATTGAAGCCCTTAAGTTTCATTTTCTTGTTGTTTTTTGCTTTTAGGGCGTCAACCGGGGTGTCGATGCCCAGGCGTGTGCCTCGTAAACCACAACGTCTCCCCCCCGTTCGAGTCTTTGTCGTCGCGTCCTTTCTCTCCCCAAACTTCCTGTTCGCCTCTCAACTATATTCAGTTATAAAAATGCAAAATGCACCACGACGTGTAAAGAAATGCTCGTATGAAAACATTTAAAATGCCTTTTTTCCCGAGAAATCCGAGGTCAGAGCAACACTGATAGTTTCATTTTTCATAGAACGAGGAAGTCTGTTTCTAATTCTAGAATAATCTGAGAAGTGAAATCTTATTTCGTACCATATGTGCTCTCATTAACCTTTCTGGCTGCTCTCTTTATTTACTGTAACAGTTTCGGGTCTAAATTTAGTAAACGCAAAGTCCTCATAAGGTTAGAAGTACAAGCGTGTGTGTTTTTTGTACCAACAAGTGCCCATCGCCATAAATAAAAATATTTAAAAAACATGTAGCTCTACAGCACATATAAAAGCCAATCAATAAAATGCATTACATCCGAATATATGAGGCTTTATAGTCTTATAGAACAAGATTCACAGTCGAGTGAAGCTAATCAATACGGTGACGCATCAGATATTGAATAATCAGACTTGTTTTGATTCGTTTACTTAAGCTATTCTAGGACAAATACTTACCATCAATTAACATCCCGCACGTTAACCCGATGACATTTAGAGGCGTGGAGTTGGAAAGCCACCCAGCAGAGAAGGAACTAGTCCGTACACGCCATGCTACGTCCCGTTAGCTCATCTGAGTTACTGTGCAACGTTGGTTGTATTGTGACTTAAAATGCATATCTTTCAATATGTAATCAAATGTTTTAATTTCTCGATCTTCAACTGACTGATTAAGAAAGAAGAAAGGGCTTGACGCACACTAAAAACGTTGGATTTGGACCAGTTTAAACCTTTACAAAAGATTACGTAGCTTACTCGCTAACACGCTAGCCAGGGGAAACGCGGCTGCGCTAGTTGGTCTCAAAACCTGTCTGAGCTTCTTTCTATTCTCTCTCTCTACTGCGAAGTTACTCCCATGTACGTCATTTAATTCAATATGGAAAGTTCCTGAAGAGGAGGGCGGGGGGGGAAACATTTAGCATTTAGCATGCAAAATGCCCGTGGCTAGCTGAAAACGCTATATTTCAGCTAGTCAAAGGATCATCTGAAGACCCTGCGACCCAAACTTGGCTCTGTCTCTTTAAAACGTTCAAAAGTAACTCCCATTTGTTGAGCAGTTTATAGCTTGACAGAAGAGGTTTGGACCGTTAAAAAGAGATATATATATATATATATATATATATATATATATATATATATATATATATATATATATATATATATGAATGCCCTCTGACCTCCTGCCTTACTTCCTTTTTGTCTTTCTCTCTCTTTGTCTCTCCACCTCCGGGCTCGGTTACATAAGCTTTCAACGCTCACTCACCATCACACACACACCTCCTCTTATTCTATTAACTTCAAACACTTTCTTAATATTGTATTTACTCCACTCAAAACTATGGCGAGCAAAAAATAAACACCGGCAAACCATTGTTTTTACACTATTGATCGTCATTTTTGTTTTTTCTCTGCTCCCCAAACAAACCTTCTAAAATAGCAGCACTGCCTCAGCTTATGTAACTTATACATGTCGTTTTGAGTGGTGACCAACAGGTATCTGCCCGCCCCCCCCCCCCCCCCCCCCCCCTTCTCTATTACTGTGAATCTCCTGCACGATGCACTGGAATCAAACCCCCGCTATATTTGTTCTTTTTTATCTGCAACTCGCTCCCAGTGCAGAAATCTGTGTGGGTGTTCACCGCAATGGAGATGAGGAGTTAGTGTGTGTGTGTGTGTGTGTGTGTGTGTGTGTGTGTGTGTGTGTGTGTGTGTGTGTGTGTGTGTGTGTGTGTGTGTGTGTGTGTGTGTGTGTGTGTGTGTGTGTGTGTGTGTGTGTGTGTGTGTGTGTGTGTGTGTGTGTGTGTGTGTGTGTGTGTGTGTGTGTGTGTGTGTGTGTGTGTGTGTGTGTGTGTGTGTGTGTGTGTGTGTGTGGGACGGTTAACTGAAATGGCTTGAGGAGAGTGCTGGAGTGTGTGGGATGCCCAGTGTTACGTGTGTGTGTGTGTGTGTGTGCGCGCGCTTTGATTTATGCCCTTGGCTTGATGTGATACAGCTGCTATAGTGTGTGTGTGTGTGTGTGTGTGTGTGGGTCAATACTGAGAGATGGAGGTGGACAAAAGGGAGAAAATTAGTAAGTGGCGGAGCGAGAGAGAGATGGAGGCAGAGTGGAAAGTAGCAGAGAGAGACAGATCCAGAGTCAGTTATATAAGAAGTGCCCACAGCGAGCAGCAGGCTCTAATACCCACGTTTACAACAGGTCGGCTGTAGAGGAGGCGGCCCGACTATTTAAGACGTGTTGTTTCAGTCGTTTGTTTCCTTCAGGCTGAACACCAGAACACAGTGGAGGAGACGTTTAGTATTGTTTAATTTCATAAATGCTCCACGTTGTTGTTTTTTAAAAAAAACAAAAAAAACAATTTGGATGGAAACCCCCCCTCCCACACACACACACACACACACACACGTCTCAATCAATCAATCAATCAATCAATCAATTAATCAACTAATCGTTCCATATAAATCCGCTTTTACAACGAATCGAAGCTAAATAAAGGAAAAATAAATAAATAAATATAAATACACTGAATAAATGTATCATGTTAAAAACAATGCGGAAAATATAATATAAATACTAAAACCATATGTGTGCTAATAACAAGCAAAAAAATTATCACAAATAATATATATATATATACTTATATTTTATTACTTGTGTCTTCCTGTTGCTTCAGTAGGTTTTAAACACACACACACACACACACACACACACGCACACACACACAGTCTAAATGCTGAGTCGGTCCGACTGCTGTTTAACTGTCCCACTCACTTTCTATTGATTTGACCTCTTGACCCCTGAGACGTCCGGCGAGGAGGAACGGGAACGCCACTTTTCATTCAAGGAAACTAGTGCTTAGTGCTTAAAAAGATCTGAAGGAAGGAAGGAAGGAAACAGGGGAGAAGAGAAGAAAAACACTCATTCATTTAAATCATCAGGTTGTTCTTTCAAAAAGTTAGATAGTACTTTTTAAAGTTAATTAAATGCTTTGAGTCCTTCTCTTAGCTTCATCCAGTGAATTAAGACTTTTAAATTACATTTTGACCACAAAAAGGAGCCTCTCCTTCTTCCTTCTCTCCTTCTTCTTCCTCCTTTCCTTTCCTTCTTCGATCTCGCCCCGTCATCCCTCCCTCCCTCGTGTGTGTGTGTGTGTGTGTGTTTCAGTGTGAGACAAAGTTGATGACAGCTGCTGTGTCTAACATAGTAACACTCAAATGTGCTCAAGATGAGGAGACAACAATATCTCGTGTGTGTGTGTGTGTGTGTGTGTGTGTGTGTGTGTGTGTGTGTGTGTGTGTGTGTGTTTTCCCTAATTAACTAACGTGTGCCTTCAATCAGGAACAGCTGTGTGTGTGTGTTTGTGTCTTCACTAATGAGCGAACACATCTCAGTCTTGACGAGTGTGTTTCTGTCTACGTGTGTGTGTGTGTAGAGCTGCTAATGTGTGTTATCAACCAGTGGTGTGTGTGTGTGTGTGTGTGTGTGTCCATAAGCATGTATTGTTCATTGCTTCCTCCCTCTCTCTCTCTCTCTCTCTCTCAATTTTTCAATTCAATAGGCTTTATTGGCATGAATGTTGCAACAATAATATTGCCAAAGCACGAGACATAGTAACACAAAAAATATACAATTCATACGGATAATAATAATATGACAGAAATAATTACATTGAAAGAAAATACAGTGTTTCTTGGGACACAATAAAAGGTGTGTGTGTGTGTGTGTGTGTGTGTGTGTGTGTGTGTGTGGCTCACTCACTGTCCCTCAGGTGGTATCATGACAGGACATGAGGTGCAACAAGGTGGGCTGTGTTTCCTTCTCCTAGGAGGATTCTCCCAGTTCTCTAAACCTTTGATCTGTGAGTCAGAAGGTCAGGTCTCAACCTCACCTGTTGAACACTGACCACAGATTCTGTTTGCTTTTGGTTGCCAAGATTTCTTCTGTCGGCCTTTTTCGATTGCCAATTGGTCACTGAGCCTGTACCTGTCTGTCTGTCTGTCTGTCTGTCTGTCTGTCTGTCTGTGGTGGTCACTGAGCCTGTACCTGTCTGTCTGTGGTGGTCACTGAGCCTGTACCTGTCTGTCTGTCTGTCTGTCTGTCTGTGGTGGTCACTGAGCCTGTACCTGTCTGTCTGTGGTGGTCACTGAGCCTGTACCTGTCTGTCCTTCTGTCTGTCTGTCTGTGGTGGTCACTGAGCCTGTACCTGTCTTTCTGTGGTGGTCACTGAGCCTGTACCTGTCTGTCCTTCTGTCTGTCTGTCTGTGGTGGTCACTGAGCCTGTACCTGTACCTGTCTGTCTGTCTGTCTGTGGTGGTCACTGAGCCTGTACCTGTCTGTCTGTGGTGGTCACTGAGCCTGTACCTGTCTGTCCTTCTGTCTGTCTGTCTGTGGTGGTCACTGAGCCTGTACCTGTCTGTCTGTCTGTCTGTCTGTCTGTCTGTGGTGGTCACTGAGCCTGTACCTGTCTGTCTGTGGTGGTCACTGAGCCTGTACCTGTCTGTCCTTCTGTCTGTCTGTCTGTCTGTGGTGGTCACTGAGCCTGTACCTGTCTTTCTGTGGTGGTCACTGAGCCTGTACCTGTCTGTCCTTCTGTCTGTCTGTCTGTGGTGGTCACTGAGCCTGTACCTGTCTGTCCTTCTGTCTGTCTGTCTGTGGTGGTCACTGAGCCTGTACCTGTACCTGTCTGTCTGTCTGTCTGTGGTGGTCACTGAGCCTGTACCTGTCTGTCTGTGGTGGTCACTGAGCCTGTACCTGTCTGTCCTTCTGTCTGTCTGTCTGTGGTGGTCACTGAGCCTGTACCTGTCTGTCTGTCTGTCTGTCTGTCTGTGGTGGTCACTGAGCCTGTACCTGTCTGTCTGTGGTGGTCACTGAGCCTGTACCTGTCTGTCCTTCTGTCTGTCTGTCTGTGGTGGTCACTGAGCCTGTACCTGTCTGTCCTTCTGTCTGTCTGTCTGTGGTGGTCACTGAGCCTGTACCTGTACCTGTCTGTCTGTCTGTCTGTGGTGGTCACTGAGCCTGTACCTGTCTGTCTGTCTGTCTGTCTGTGGTGGTCACTGAGCCTGTACCTGTCTGTCTGTGGTGGTCACTGAGCCTGTACCTGTCTGTCCTTCTGTCTGTCTGTCTGTGGTGGTCACTGAGCCTGTACCTGTACCTGTCTGTCTGTCTGTCTGTCTGTGGTGGTCACTGAGCCTGTACCTGTCTGTCTGTCTGTCTGTGGTGGTCCCTCATCCTGTACCCGTCTGTCTGTCTCTGCTTCTGACCTCTGACAGAAAAGAGATATTCTGCCAGTTCATAATCTCTTTTTATGTCCAGATAACATTCTAATCTACTTTGACTTTCAGTTTCTTCTTTTCCAATCTTCCAAATATGTTTCTTTGCTTTTCTTTATAATGGTGTTTACTGGTATTTGTAATTTGGTATTCTCTCTCTCTCTCTCTCTCTCTCTCTCTCTCTCTCTCTCTCTCTGCCGGCTAGTGGAGGCTGACAACAGGAAGCCTGAGTTCTTCTGAACTGAAATCTTTTCAGAGAGACGAACGTTCATGTTTTTGTAGTTTTAGTTCCCGGAGAGACGTTCAGTAAATCCTCTCAGTCCACAAACGTTTGAAACATTTGGGCCTCTTTACAAAGATCACCGAAAATACGCCAGAATCTGATTTTTTCAAATGGCAAACGGCCTTCACTTAATCGTGTGTGTGTGTGTGTGTGTGTGTGTGTGTGTGTGTGTGTGGAGAACACAAAAGAAATCTTATCGTAAGCTTCAAATGTGGATATTTTTCACATGGTTCTAGTAAGAAAAATGTCTCCCAAAAAAATTAAAACATAAAACTCTGCCACGTGACGACAATTAGTTGAAACCTGGACTGAGCACAGAGCAGGTTGTAAAACAAATTTAAATGGATTATTATTATCAACACTTTAATTCACCAGAACGGAGAAATAATTCCAGACGTGACGACTTTATTATTACTTTATTATTGCAGATAAAGGACCACTTAACACAGCGTCGCCTTAATGAGACGAGAGGCCACGACGTTTCCTCTGATGCTTCTACTTTCCCCTTTTTTATTTGTCTTGTTTTAAAAAAAAATATATATATATATATATATATATATATATATATATATATATATATACTTCTCTTTTCCTTTGCTTTTATTTTGCTTCTTTACACCTTCTTCTTGTTTTTTTAACCGTGCTATCTTCTTCATCTTTCTTTCTCTCTCGGGGGACACAAATAGACTCTCACTCTTTTGTTTTTGGCAGCCTCTCTTACTTAAAACCTCTTCAACAGGAAACTAGAGACGGTCACCACAACACACACACACACACACACACACACACACACACACACACAATATACACACTCACAATCGCGCTGCTTTTGCAATACTGATGTCCTGAGAAAAACAGATCGTCTTTATGGTTTGAGTTTGTTCTATTTTGAATGCAGGTGTGTGTGCGCGTGTGTGTGTGTGTGTGTGAGTGAGATAATGGGCTGTCACTTCCCCGACTTAAAGTACCGCATGAAGAGTAACAGTCTGAGTCAGCAGCATGAAAAAACCCATCTGTTAATGACAGTGGTAAGGACTCCGACAAAGAGAGAAGGAGGTTGTGTGTTCGTTGTTTTTTTTCTTCACACCCGCTCTCCTCGATACACGAGTACGTTTCCTGCTGTTACGCTAATTAGCATCCCTGTGACTGTTGCTGCTACCTGCTGTGTGGACGGTCAGGTGTTGCAGGCGTCGACGCTCCTCTGGCTCGATCGCGTTGAGAAACCCGTGAAGTGTCTCAGCCAGCAGAGTTGTAGCAGTGCTCTGAAAAATACTGCTACCCGAGTAGTCAAGGACCAGGATGAATAAAGACCACGAACACAGATGCAATAGAGAGGGGATATGTCAGATGTTTCACCAGTAGTTTTGTGGCCTAAAGCTAACTAAGTATGTCACGATCTTTTCCTAAAGCTAACTAAGTATGTCACGATCTTTTCCTAAAGCTAACTAAAGTTACAATCTTTTAATGAAGCTAACTAACTATGTCACGATCTTTTAACGAAGCTAACTAACTATGTCACAATCTTTTAACGAAGCTAACTAACTATGTCACGATCTTTTCCTGAACCTAACTTAGTATGTCACAATCTTTCCTAAAGCTAACTAAGTATGTCACGATCTTTTAACGAAGCTAACTAACTATGTCACGATCTTTTCCTAAACCTAACTTAGTATGTCACGATCTTTCCTAAAGCTAACTTAGTATGTCACGATCTTTTCCTGAACCTAACTTAGTATGTCACGATCTTTTCCTGAACCTAACTTAGTATGTCACGATCTTTCCTAAAGCTAACTAAGTATGTTACGATCTTTTAATGAAGCTAACTAACTATGTCACGATCTTTTCCTGAACCTAACTTAGTATGTCACGATCTTTCCTAAAGCTAACTAACTATGTCACGATCTTTTCCTGAACCTAACTTAGTATGTCACGATCTTTCCTAAAGCTAACTTAGTATGTCACGATCTTTCCTAAAGCTAACTAAGTATGTCACGATCTTTTCCTGAACCTAACTTAGTATGTCACGATCTTTCCTGAACCTAACTTAGTATGTCACGATCTTTCCTAAAGCTAACTAAGTATGTCACGATCTTTCCTAAAGCTAACTAACTATGTCACGATCTTTTCCTGAACCTAACTTAGAATGTCACGATCTTTCCTAAAGCTAACTAAGTATGTCACGATCTTTTAATGAAGCTAACTAACTATGTCACGATCTTTTAATGAAGCTAACTAAGTATGTCACGATCTTTTAATGAAGCTAACTTAGTATGTCACGATCTTTCCTAAAGCTAACTAACTATGTCACGATCTTTTCCTGAACCTAACTTAGTATGTCACGATCTTTCCTAAAGCTAACTAAGTATGTCACGATCTTTTAATGAAGCTAACTAACTATGTCACGATCTTTCCTAAAGCTAACTAAGTATGTCACGATCTTTTAATGAAGCTAACTTAGTATGTCACGATCTTTCCTAAAGCTAACTAACTATGTCACGATCTTTTCCTGAACCTAACTTAGTATGTCACGATCTTTCCTAAAGCTAACTAAGTATGTCACGATCTTTTAATGAAGCTAACTAAGTATGTCACGATCTTTTAATGAAGCTAACTAAGTATGTCACGATCTTTTAATGAAGCTAACTTAGTATGTCACGATCTTTCCTAAAGCTAACTAACTATGTCACGATCTTTTCCTGAACCTAACTTAGTATGTCACGATCTTTCCTAAAGCTAACTAAGTATGTCACGATCTTTTAATGAAGCTAACTAAGTATGTCACGATCTTTTCCTGAACCTAACTTAGTATGTCACGATCTTTCCTAAAGCTAACTAAGTATGTCACGATCTTTTCCTGAACCTAACTTAGTATGTCACGATCTTTTAATGAAGCTAACTAAGTATGTCACGATCTTTTAATGAAGCTAACTTAGTATGTCACGATCTTTCCTAAAGCTAACTAACTATGTCACGATCTTTTCCTGAACCTAACTTAGTATGTCACGATCTTTCCTAAAGCTAACTAAGTATGTCACGATCTTTTAATGAAGCTAACTAAGTATGTCACGATCTTTTCCTGAACCTAACTTAGTATGTCACGATCTTTCCTAAAGCTAACTAAGTATGTCACGATCTTTTCCTGAACCTAACTAAGTATGTCACAATCTTTTAATGAAGCTAACTAAAGTCACAATCTTTTAATGAAGCTAACTAAAGTCACAATCTTTTCCTGAAATCTTTCAAATGTGATTTTTACATGAAAACAACATGTAAGGTCGATTTTAAGGTCATGGATGTTCCATTTCTTTCTTTCTCTCTTTCTCCACCTCATGTCACGGTAGCGTCGTCGTGTTTCTCTGAACTTTGCCGTTACCACTCGGTGATTCCCTCTTAATATAATGTGTGTATTGTCCCCTCCAAAATATAATGTGTTTATTGTTGTTTTGTGTTCATGCTGGTGCACGAGTGGCATTAGACTTTACTAAGGTCTCGATTCACGGTTTTAAAATTGTGGTTCTCAGCTATGATTCCAAATGAGGCCGTTTTTTTTGTTGTTTTTTTTTAACCGCTGCGTGTGCCGTCATGCAAATTACTCTTCGACTGCCTCACCTGCACCGCGAGCTCGAACACGCGATCTAAAACGGGAACTTTGTTGCTCTCCCCCGGACCTGATAATTACCACCAGAGTTCACGTCGCGTTTTATATATATAACGCAGAAGAAAACGATGGTCGGACGGGGGTCAAAGGTTACCGTAAACGTTGCCAAGTGAGAGGCTGGCACCGATTTTTAAAGAACCCGTTATGAGCAACGAGGGATTCTGACTGAAACCGGAGTCTCTCTCGCTCTCTTGATTTTACTCTCAGTGCTCTGGCAGCGGGGGTGACTGTACTGGAAGGATGTGGCTTCCCTTCTAAAAACAACACATCTTATTTTTACACAGCCGTGTGTGTGTGTGTGTGTGTGTGAGGTTTTTAACAGAGGAAACTTGTTTCATAATGAAAGCTAGAGATGGACTGATGCTAACTGTGAACAGACGGCGTTGGCCGGATGGATTGATCTCGTCTCTCTCTTATCTTTCTCTTCCTCCGTCTCTGTCCTCTCTCTGTGTTTTTCTGACTCGGCAGCTCCGTTAGTTTTTCTTTTTTCTTTCTTTTTTTTTTATTGCGACCTTGAAGATGCACCGTGCATAAAATAAAACAATTAAAAGGTAAAATGGTCGTTTAAAAAAAAAGAAACGTGGATCTGTGACATGGAGCTTGTCAAAAGATTATCTTAACTCGAGGTCCACTTACTAACTGCATCGTCTTAATTAGCAGATGGAGATTTTATTTAGGAATTCATAGCAGAAAATTGCAATTTGCAAAAAAAACAAAAAACAATTTACGGTCTTCTTTCTAGCTTTCAACAAAACTTTTATTTCCAAAGTTACTAAATGACCTTTTTTACGCCTAATTCTTGAATCCGACACGGACGATTAGCCTTAAAACTCACAGGTCAACAGACACATCTCCATGACAACCGAGCAGAAAGCCAGTAAGAGGACCTTGAGTTGGGTTGAGAAAGAAGCTTAAAAGTCAGCGTTCCTTTCGGTCTCTTGGAAGGCGACAACGAGTCTCCGCACGCAGAA
>NC_046983.1:3424069-3426569 GCF_009769545.1 Cyclopterus lumpus | reverse complement strand
TACCCCCCCTGAACCCCTGCTCCACATTTGAGTCGCATGTGATGCGTTCAAGTACAAGAGGAAAATCTGACGATAACGTGAGCTCCCGGCTCTAATTTTTGCAGGTTCGAAAGGGTTAATGGATAAAATAAACAAAGGAAGAAATCGAATTAAATCTGACGCGTAGAGATGATTAACTTTAATAAATTGGTGTATGCTGCGCCGCGTTAGCGTCGTGTTAGCGTCGCGTTAGCGTCGCGTTAGCGTCGCTAACCCGACGCCTTGTTTTACGACGCTAACGTCAGACGGAGCGTTTTTTTTCTTTTCAATTTGAATTAATTTAGATGCAATCGCACAGAAGTATAAAATGCTCCTCTGGGAGGAGCAGCTGTTTACTTCCTGACGCCATCACATAGAGGTAAAGAAAGAGGGTCGAACGTTAAAAAGAGAGAGAGGGGGGGGGGGGGGAGGGGGAGGGCGAGAGGAAATCTGTGGATCTAACGATCCGGGTAGCAAACAGACGGAGGGATGAGATGAGGGGAGTTATTGATCGGAGGCAGAGAACGAGAGTTAATGAGAGAAGAAGAATGAAAAGAGGGCGAGCGATTGCAATGCCCGCTTTACCTCCAGCTCACCTTTTTACATGAACACACGCCTGACTTGACCTTTGACCTGCAAGGTGGCAAACATTATATGCCACTCTGGACAAATTATATTGTGTTACAATTATAGTATATATTAAAATAGGATTATTACAATTATTATATAATGTATTGTATAATAATTATTATTATATATACTTATTATAGAAATATAATATAATATATTGTATATGTCTAAAAGAATTTATATATTTTTTGTATATATATGTATATATTGTCTAAAGAATATATATTTTTTGTATATATATATATATATATTGTGTGTGTATGTATATATACACGCGCGTATAACTGTTTGTAGTTGGAGGAGCGCAGTAGGATTCAGTTTACTGCAGCAATTATTATATAATGTATTATATAATTATTATTATTATATATATACTTATTATAGAAATATAATATAATATATTGTATATGTCTAAAAAAAATAATATATTTTTTGTATTTATATGTGTATATATTGTCTAAAAAATATATATTTTTTGTATATATATATATATATATATATATGTATATATATATTGTGTGTGTATGTATATATACACGCGCGTATAACTGTTTGTGGTTGGAGGAGCGCAGTAGGATTCAGTTTACTGCAGCAATTATTATGTTCTCTGAACAACTGGAAAAGCCCCCACAGGTTGCCGTGGAAATCACTCTCATCTCCCATGACGACGAGAAAGAGAGGGAGCGAGAGACATTACAGCTTGACAAAAGAGAAACTGTTTCTGACACACACACAGACACACACACACACACACACACACACACATATCTTCACACATATATAAACTATTTTATTTTAATGTCTTGGTCTCATCTGGATCAAAGCTACATGTACATGAGGTCCTCAGAGTCACACACACACACACACGCACACACGCATGGGGGCCTCCACCACATCTGATGTGTGTGTGTGTGTGTGAGAGCTGGTTGACAAGATTAAACAGAACACACACACACACACACTATATCTCCCCTTATCTCCTCCCTTCTTCCCTCCCTAGTGTTTTGTCCCCACATGCATCACATCACATCCCTTTTTCTGCCCACTTCTTTTCCTTTCCTTCCTCCCCTGCTCTACTTACCTTACCGCTCCCTTCCTTTCCTTCCTCCCCTTTTGGTTTCCTCTCCTCTCCCCTCGCCTCATCTCACCTCCTCCTCCCTCCACTGCTCCTCTCCGCCCGTCTCCACCCCATTTAAAATGTAAAAAGCTTTATTTATTCAAACGCACGATTTAAAGTCACAAATCACCACGCATGCTAATCACACCATCAAAGATAACCGTGTGTGTGTGTGTGTGTGTGTGTGTGTGTGTGTGTGTGTGTGTGTGTGTGTGTGTGTGTGTGTGTGTGTGTGTGTGTGTGTGTGTGTGTGTGTGTGTGTGTGTGTGTGTGTGTGTGTGTGTGTGTGTGTGTGTGTGTGTGTGTGTGTGTGTGTGTGTGTGTGTGTGTGGATTATGCAGCATCGGAGCCAGATTTGGTCCGTATGCTCCAAGCCCCGCCCCCTCCCTACAGATTATGTGTCCGTCACCGCCCAAAACTCACAGACAGAATCCAAAAGCTTGACGATATTTAAAAAACGAACATTGTGTGTGTGTGCGTGGCTGTCTCCACCCATCTGTTCCTCTAAAGTACGACTTGTCATTAGATTCTCTCTGGCTCTTTTTTGCGCATATCACTGTGTGTGTGTGTGTGTGTGTGTGTGTGTGTGTGCGCCTATTAATAAATGAGACAGGATGTGGTCGCCATGGTACAAGGTCCTCCCACGCCTTGTTCTGACTCTGTGTGTGTGTGTGTGTGTGTGTGTGTGTGGTCGGACAGCGTGTTTATGCTTGACAGTTATGATCCGTTTTGTTT
>NC_046983.1:3416569-3419069 GCF_009769545.1 Cyclopterus lumpus | reverse complement strand
CGCTCTGCTCAGACAGCCGAGGCCATTTACCGCAAGAGGAAGTGAGACGGAGGGAGAACGGTAAAGATGGAGGAGCGACGTTAGGTGGAAAGAAAGATGAGGAGGGATAAAAGACGGGATTAATGCGGCTGAAACAGAAACAGATAGAGGCGGAGGGGAAAACAAAGAGATATAAAGATGCGGGGAGATTGTGAAAGAAAACCTCTGATTCCACCAGCAGCAAGGCCACTCTTTAAACATCATGTCACTGACGGATACAATGCTCAACTAGCCAGCTAGCTAACGACTGTTCAGGATCACAGACTGACGGATACAATGCTCAACTAGCCAGCTAGCTAACGACTGTTCAGGATCACAGATTGACGGATACAATGCTCAACTAGCTAACTAGCTAACGACTGTTTAGGATCATCAACTGACGGATTCAATGCTCAACTTGCCAGTTAGCTAACGACTGTTCAGGATCATCAACTGACGGATTCAATGCTCAACTAGCCAGTTAGCTAACGACTGTTCAGGATCATCAACTGACGGATTCAATGCTTAACTAGCCAGTTAGCTAACGACTGTTCAGGATCATAGACTGACGGATACAATGCTCAACTAGCCAGTTAGCTAACGACTGTTCAGGATCATAGACTGACGGATACAATGCTCAACTAGCCAGTTAGCTAACGACTGTTCAGGATCACAGACTGACGGATACAATGCTCAACTAGCCAGCTAGCTAACGACTGTTCAGGATCACAGACTGACGGATACAATGCTCAACTAGCCAGCTAGCTAACGACTGTTCAGGATCACAGACTGACGGATACAATGCTCAACTAGCCAGTTAGCTAACGACTGTTTAGGATCATAAACTGACGGATACAATGCTCAACTAGCTAACTAGCTAACAACTGTTTAGGATCATCAACTGACGGATTCAATGCTCAACTAGCCAGTTAGCTAACGACTGTTCAGGATCATCAACTGACGGATTCAATGCTCAACTTGCCAGTTAGCTAACGACTGTTCAGGATCATCAACTGACGGATTCAATGCTCAACTAGCCAGTTAGCTAACGACTGTTCAGGATCATAGACTGATGGATACAATGCTCAACTAACCAGCTAGCTAACAACTGTATAGACTATATATTTAAGAAGTGGAAGTAGACGTTAATCATCAGCCTTATACAGCTCTGCTAGCGGCACCAATCTGTCAATCAAAGTAAGCCCCGCCCTAAAGCATACTTTGCTTTCAAGATACAATAATGTACAAGAGATGCTAGCAACAAGCTAACAGACAAGACAATATACAATATACATGAACACTAAGCACCATACAAGCACAACATGTGCACGTTAGCCACTTTGTTAGCTAGCAACTAGCTAGTAATAGGGCTGCGTATGTGAAATTAAGAGTTACAACTCCTATGCATGCAATATCTCAATATTTATTTCATTGTCTCTGTTACGTGTTTCCACGCTTAAAGACACCGTTTACGTTCCCTCACAATTTAATGACCTGGTTCTCTGTCTCATGACTCATTTCCTGTTGGAGCTCATCAGTTTCAGGTTTTACAGAAATATATTGAAAATATTTGCGTTATTAATTTTGTTTTCTGCCGTGAAAGCGCCCGATGAAGGTTGAAGGAATGCTGAAAAGCGGCGCAGGTATGAAGGGAGGCATCGGTGACGTGATCAGAGTTTTAAGATGGCATCTTGTGTGTTAGTGTGTGTGTGTGTGTGTGTGTGTGTGTGTAATAAGTGGGTCCGGGTCTCCTCTTGTTGGAGATATGGCAATCTCCATGGCGACACCCTCCCCTCCCCCGATGTCCTATCTCGGAATTGATTACCTATGGTGCATCCTGTCCTCTCTGTTCATGCACTCGTGCGTCGTGGTCGTCTTCATAACTCCTTCACCTGCTGCATCGCCCGTTTGTTTGTTTGTTTGTTTGTTTGTTTGTTTGTTCCTCCGTGTTAACGACACGCAGCTTCCTCCTTTTTAAAGGTCACGAGTTTCTTTACGTTTGAAACAAAGTGCCGGCGTCGCCCTTTTTAAGTAGATTGAGTCAACGCCCCTCAGAACAAACAAGCCGTCTGTTCTCCTTTTGTTTACGAGGATCGGGATGCACTAACATGCGTTTTCTCTCTCTCTCTCTCTCTCTCTTTCTTTCTCTTTCTTTCTTTCTCTCTCTCGCCACAGAAAAGCGTGAAGGAGGGGATCCTGTTAAAGCAGACAAGCTCTTTCCAGAGATGGAAGAGGAGGTACTTCAAACTCAGAGGGAGGACCCTCTACTACGCCAAAGACTGCAAGGTGCCGGCATTTCTTTCTTTCTTTCTTTCTTTTTCGATCGTTTTATTTGAAGTTTGTACAAGTTACGCAATACCTCAAACTAGACAAGAAAAAATATTTATATACATGAATTGCAGGCAAGTTTTTTGCACAAAAAAAAGAAGCCATTTACCTTATTGTTGTACAACAAGACTCCAATTATTTAAATCCCAGTTAT
>NC_046983.1:3401569-3411569 GCF_009769545.1 Cyclopterus lumpus | reverse complement strand
CTTTTTTTTCGTGACATCTACCTCTTAACATTGTGTGCTTCGCGTCCTCCTCTTCCTCTCCCTCTTCCTCTTCCTCCCACTCCATTCACTCGCTCAGCCTGCGCCTCTTCCAGAAGTTCGTGACGTTTCGTATCCTGGTGTGTGGGGGAGACGGCAGCGTGGGCTGGGTGCTCTCGGAGCTGGATAAACTCAACCTCCATAAACAGGTGAGGAGGAGGAGGATGATGATGATGTAATATTTAAGGTAAAGCAGCGAGCCGCCTCTTGTGCTCATGCTGCTAGTGTTGAACATGTGGCGAGTAGCTTTTGATTGACAGCAATCAGATGAAGTCCGTGTGATGTTTCTCACATTATTCCTGACGTGCTTCTCCAATTATTATCTGACAATAATCTTTATTTGTCACAGTTGGAAAGACAGTTTTGTTTTTGTGATTTGTAATTGATTTGTAATGGTCTCCTTCCAGGCCTGTATAATAATGACAATTTACAAAAGTAATGAATTACAAAATATCATGTTTTTGTAAATTTAATAATTCACACACAAGTGAACATAAAGCTTAAATTGCTTATCTAAATAAGGTTTTGTTTCTGCCTGCGTTTCATTTTAATGCGCATCTACATATCGACACGTTCAAAATACAGAAAACTGATCATTTTAACAACTTTTAACAGGAGTAGAAAACTTAAACCTAAATATCAGTTCATGGACAGCATCGCATGTTCACCAAGCCGAACTGTGATGTAATATATCGATTGAGTAACGATCTATTACTGTACAATGTTTCATTTAGATTTTAAAGTTGATATTCAACACATGCATTGCATCCGTGCAGACAAAATCTGAAGTGTCGGACTTAAACGGACATAAATAATGTGCCCCGTGCACATTAGGTTTAAATCAACTTGTTTGCAGATGACATGTCGTCTTCCGTTTCAGTGCCAGCTCGGCGTCCTGCCTCTGGGAACGGGCAACGACCTGGCCCGGGTTCTGGGCTGGGGGGGCCTCTGTGACGACGACGCCCAGCTGCTGCAGATCCTGGAGAAGCTGGAGAGAGCCACCACCAAAATGCTGGACCGGTAAGACGACGGTGAAAGGGGAGCGAGTCCGACCGAGTTTGCATCATCCACGTTTCTTTTAGTTTTCCTTCGTGGGCTTCTTTTTTTTTTTACGCCCGTGCTCCACTCCAATTTCAGGTCAACGGAGGACTGAATTTCTTTAAGCTTTAAGTATTTATTGTATGACTGAGAGGGAAAAAAAAGGTCCTGGAGGATTTCCTTAAATAAGTTGCTTAAGGTACTATTTTTCTCAAGGGCAGCAGACAGGAGCATGAAGCATGAATCATGAGCATGGAACATAAACATGGAGCATAAACATGAAGCATGAACATGGAACATGCTCCTCACCAAGAGCTCGTGTTCAGCAGAGGAGATGTGGCATGTTATCGTGAGAGAGCTCTAGAGGATGCTGGGAGATTGGGGGCGGAGCCAGTCGAGCACTTCCTGCCCCGAAGCTATTATCACCGTGCCCGACACGAGAGTGGCATTAATCATCAAGCAGATTGTTGTCGTCCTTCACGTCACAGATTAGGGCAAAAAAAAGGACATAAAAGGCCGCGTGTTTGATTCCCACCGCTTCCCGTCCTCCTCAATTGTTTGTTGTTGTTGTTTCCGACGAGATGGATGATAACGTGTAGCGTCTGTTCAGATGGAGCGTGATGACGTACGAGGTGCCCACGCCCACCAAACGCACGCCGCTGGGCCGAGACGACGACGGCCTCGATTCGCCTCTGCAGGTGAGTTGTTTTTTCTTCTTTTTTTTTGGCAGCCAAGATCCTCCACAGCGCCATCAAATGATTTTTGGGTGGAAAAACATCCAGCGAGAATCAATGGAGCCCGGCGGCCAAAACAATCAGAGCTGATCAATGTTTTTTTTTGTGTGCACATAACCAGGATAAAAACACGATAACCTGAGAACACAAACACTACCGACCAGTGAGATATATATTCTAGACGATTTAAGAATGAAATAATACCACTCCTTTGATTATTTAGTCTTTAAATAAGACTAAATAATAGTCTTATAATTAAATTAATTAATTAAACAAAATTGAAAAAAAGATTGGCTGAAAATATTTTTTTCATTTTATATCTAAAATATAGTTATATATAATATAAATATATTTAATAAAACATTTCTAGTGTCTTATTATTATTATTATTATTTAATTATAAAGAATTCTGAGAAGTTAAGCCTTTAAAAGTAGAAAACAGCTGTCCTTAAAGTAATGCTTCACTCACAAAATGACAATTTTTCTAATAATTTCTCACCCCGTGTCACCTTGAAATCTTTAAGAAGCCTACAGAAACATGTGTTTGTATATATAACCGTAGTCTTTATTTAAAACAAGCGGTTCCAACGGGAACAAACGAGCAAACGCGAATAAATAAACGAGGATTAAAGAGTTGTGTTGAGAGTTCACTTCAATTCATCGAGACTTTTCTCCGTCTCCACATTCATCTGTTCGGGCGCGAGGGAAGAAAATAATAGAACAAACAAGGTGTTTGACATCGTATTAAAGATCATAAAGATCATTACCTTTCAGCTGGCTATAGAATAACCCTCTCTCTCTCCTTCTCTCTCTCTCTCTCTCTCTCTCTCTCTCTCTCTCTCTCTCTCTCCCTCTCTCTCTCTCAGGGCCACATCACTCAGTACGCCGACTCCGTGGCCTCCCACCTCGCCAAGATCCTGGACTCGGACAAGCACAGCGATGTCATTTCCTCTGCCAAGTACGTGCCTTGAATACCTCGAGGGGGGCGGGGGGATAAGGGAGGAAGAGAAAGGAGGAGGGGAAGGAGAGAATAAGGAGGGCAGGGGGAAAGTTAGGTTAAATGAAGAGAGATAACGAGAGAAAGAGGCAGACAGAAAGGGGGCAAGTGAGTGTCTGGTCAATGAGTATGGATTTTCTTGCCCTAAAGGACACACACACGCACACACTCACACACTCACACACACTCACTCACTCACACACACACACACACACACACACACACACACACACACACACACAGAGGGGACAGTAAGTGAAAGTGAAGAAGACAAATGAATGACTTTGGGGGTCATCCTCAGTGCATTAGTGGTCCTCCTTTGGGAATCGTGTGTGTGTGTGTGTGTGTGTGTGTGTGTGTGTGTGTTTGAGACCTGCAGTTCATTAAAAACACTTTAGGGCGCAATCGGAGCACGTTATTTTTTATTATTATCTCACGGTGGAACTTCATCAGGTTGCAATTAGCAGAGAGGTCAAAGGGAAAAAACATTAGACTCATGATATAAATATAAATGTATTTATCTTGTTATTGTCCAGTTTACTGTAACACATGTGTTGTTGTTTTGGCCCTAAAGGGACATTACGTAAAGCCCTTTAACCCTTAACGAGGATCTGTTGCTAAGCTAATGAGGTCAAACGGGACAAATAAAGAGGAATAAGTGAGACCGGTGAGCAGAACAAAGCTCTCTCATAAGTGTTTAATGCTTCGTCATCGCTATTGTGCTGCACATTAAAACCACACCGACCAGCGATTATATGAAGGAGAGCGAGGAGCTGATTATATGAAGGAGAGCGAGGAGCTGATTATATGAAGGAGAGCAAGGAGCTGATTATATGAAGGAGAGCAAGGAGCTGATTATATGAAGGAGAGCGAGGAGCTGATTATATGAAGGAGAGCGAGGAGCTGATTATATGAAGGAGAGCGAGGAGCTGATTATATGAAGGAGAGCGAGGAGCTGATTATATGAAGGAGAGCGAGGAGCTGATTATATGAAGGAGAGCGAGGAGCTGATTATATGAAGGAGAGCGAGGAGCTGCTCCTTCTGTTGTTTGAGAATAAAGTCTGAATGTTGAGAACAAATGGACTTGTGAAATCATGACTTTGCACTTTAGCTGACGTTAATCATGTCGACCCTCCTCTTCCTCTTCCTCTTCCTCCTCCGTCAGGTTCCTGTGTGGGACGGTGAACGACTTCGTGGCGGAGGTGGGGAAGGCGTACGAGAGAGCCACAGAGAACAAGGAGGAGGCAGATGCCATGGCAAAGAAGGTGTGTGTGTAATCGTCTGTATTACGCAAGAGCTTGTGTAACACTAGTGAGTTGTGTGTGTGTGTGTGTGTGTGTGTGTGTGTGTGTAGAAGGTTAGGTGCCACTATTCCCTCTAATTAGTAATTTGACACTTTGAAAGGTTGAAAGAGCGCTTGAGTCTGAACATGAGTGTTGAAGATGTGGGGAGGTGTTTTGTATCAGAGTTTAACCCCTTCTGGATAAAATAGATGCATAAATATATATTTATATTTATTTTCGATGGACTGGTTCAACTTTGAGTCCTTGGGATTGAATATTTTATTCATAAACATGTAGTTTATGGAAAAACTATACATACTATGTGGTACTGTTAGATGATCCAGAATATATATATATATATATATATATATATATGTGGTCAGAAATGATTTTAACAACCTTAAAGCCAATGAAAGGAGAGCAAATGAAGGGTAACCTGGAATGACCTGAATGACCTGAATGACCTTCATCTTGTCTCTTTCTCCCAGTGTTCGTTGCTGAATGAGAAGCTCGATTCCCTGGTCAAGGCCTTGAGTGAAGAGGCGGAGGCTCAGGTAAAAACAGAACCTGTTCAATAAGAAATAGTTTCAGAAATCAGTGTTGCGATAACACAAAAACCTGCTTTGTTTAATTAAAAAGGATCGCATCATAATGAGAGTTAGCGACCGTGCTTTTATTTTGAAGGAGCAGTCGGCCTCCAGTTGATTGCGTAATGTTCTTCTTCTCCTCATCCAGGTGGTGCCCGCAGGTTCGGTGCCCGGCCAGGAGAGCGGCGGTTCGAGTCCCGCGGAGAGCGGCGGCGAGTCGGGTCCGGAGGGCAGAACGTACCGGTCCAAAGAACAGCTGATGCTCCGGGCCAACAGCCTGAAGAAAGCCCTGAGGCAGATCATCGAGCAGGCGGAGAAGGGTAAGAGAGAGGGTTCTTGTTCTTCTTCCTTCTCCTTCTTGTTCTTGTTCTTCCTTCCTTCTTCCTGTTCTTGTTCTTCCTTCTTGTTGTTCTTGTTGTTCTTCTTCCTTCTTGTTCTTGTTCTTGTTCTTCCTTCCTTCTTCCTGTTCTTGTTCTTCCTTCTTGTTGTTCTTCTTGTTCTTCTTCCTTCTTGTTTTTCTTCTTGTTCTTGTTCTTCTTCCTTCTCCTTCTTGTTCTTGTTCTTCCTTTCTTCTTCCTGTTCTTGTTCTTCCTTCTTCCTCCTTGTTCTTCTTCCTTCTTGTTCTTCTTCTTCCTTCCTTCTTGTTCTTCTTCTTCCTTCCTTCTTCCTGTTCTTGTTCTTCCTTCTTGTTGTTATTCTTGTTCTTCTTCTTCCTTCCTTCCTTCTTCCTGTTCTTGTTCTTCCTTCTTGTTGTTCTTCTTCCTTCTTGTTCTTGTTCTTCCTTCCTTCTTCCTGTTCTTGTTCTTCCTTCTTGTTGTTCTTCTTGTTCTTGTTCTTCTTCCTTCTCCTTCTTGTTCTTGTTCTTCCTTCCTTCTTCCTGTTCTTGTTCTTCTATCTTGTTGTTCTTCCTTCTTCCTCCTTGTTCTTCTTCCTTCTTGTTCTTCTTCTTCCTTCCTTCTTGTTCTTCTTCTTCCTTCCTTCTTCCTGTTCTTGTTCTTCCTTCTTGTTGTTCTTGTTGTTCTTCCTTCTTCCTCCTTGTTCTTCTTCCTTCTTGTTCTTCTTCTTCCTTCCTTCTTCCTGTTCTTGTTCTTCCTTCTTGTTGTTCTTCTTGTTCTTCTTCCTTCTTGTTGTTCTTCTTGTTCTTCCTTCTTCCTCCTTGTTCTTCTTGTTCTTCTTCTTCCTTCCTTCTTGTTCTTCTTCTTCCTTCCTTCTTCCTGTTCTTGTTCTTCCTTCTTGTTGTTCTTCTTCCTTCTTGTTCTTGTTCTTGTTCTTCCTTCCTTCTTCCTCTTCTTGTTCTTCCTTCTTGTTGTTCTTCTTGTTCTTCTTCTTCCTTCCTTCTTGTTCTTCTTCTTCCTTCCTTCTTCCTGTTCTTGTTCTTCCTTCTTGTTGTTCTTCTTGTTCTTGTTCTTCTTCCTTCTCCTTCTTGTTCTTCCTTCCTTCTTCCTGTTCTTGTTCTTCTATCTTGTTGTTCTTCTTGTTCTTCTTCTTCCTTCCTTCTTGTTCTTCTTCTTCCTTCCTTCTTCCTGTTCTTGTTCTTCCTTCTTGTTGTTCTTCTTGTTCTTCTTCCTTCTTGTTCTTCTTCTTGTTCTTCCTTCTTCCTCCTTGTTCTTCCTTCCTTCTTGTTCTTCTTCTTCCTTCCTTCTTCCTTTCCTTGTTCTTCCTTCCTTCTTCCTGTTCTTGTTCTTCCTTCTTGTTGTTCTTCTTGTTCTTGTTCTTCTTCCTTCTCCTTCTTGTTCTTGTTCTTCCTTCTTGTTGTTGTTCTTCTTGTTCTTGTTCTTCTTCCTTCTCCTTCTTGTTCTTCTTCTTCCTTCCTTCTTGTTCTTCTTCCTTCCTTCTTGTTCTTCTTCTTCCTTCCTTCTTCCTGTTCTTGTTCTTCTATCTTGTTGTTCTTCTTGTTCTTCCTTCTTCCTCCTTGTTCTTCTTCCTTCTTGTTCTTCTTCTTCCTTCCTTCTTCCTGTTCTTGTTCTTCCTTCTTGTTGTTCTTCTTGTTCTTCCTTCTTCCTCCTTGTTCTTCTTCCTTCTTGTTCTTCTTCTTCCTTCCTTCTTCCTGTTCTTGTTCTTCCTTCTTGTTGTTCTTCTTGTTCTTCTTCCTTCTTGTTGTTCTTCTTGTTCTTCCTTCTTCCTCCTTGTTCTTCTTCCTTCTTGTTCTTCTTCTTCCTTCCTTCTTGTTCTTCTTCTTCCTTCCTTCTTCCTGTTCTTGTTCTTCCTTCTTGTTGTTCTTCTTGTTCTTCCTTCTTCCTCCTTGTTCTTCCTTCCTTCTTGTTCTTGTTCTTCCTTCCTTCTTCCTGTTCTTGTTCTTCCTTCTTGTTGTTCTTGTTGTTCTTCTTGTTCTTCTTCCTTCTCCTTCTTGTTCTTGTACTTGTTCTTCTTCTTCCTTCTTGTTTTTCTTCTTGTTCTTGTTCTTCTTCCTTCTCCTTCTTGTTCTTGTTCTTCCTTCCTTCTTCCTGTTCTTGTTCTTCCTTATTGTTGTTCTTGTTGTTCTTCCTTCTTCCTCCTTGTTCTTCTTCCTTCTTGTTCTTCTTCTTCCCTCCTTCTTGTTCTTCTTCTTCCTTCCTTCTTCCTGTTCTTGTTCTTCCTTCTTGTTGTTCTTCTTGTTCTTCCTTCTTGTTGTTCTTGTTGTTCTTCTTGTTCTTCTTCCTTCTCCTTCTTGTTCTTGTACTTGTTCTTCTTCCTTCTTGTTTTTCTTCTTGTTCTTGTTCTTCTTCCTTCTCCTTCTTGTTCTTGTTCTTCCTTCCTTCTTCCTGTTCTTGTTCTTCCTTCTTGTTGTTCTTCTTGTTCTTCCTTCTTCCTCCTTGTTCTTCTTCCTTCTTGTTCTTCTTCTTCCTTCCTTCTTCCTTTTCTTGTTCTTCTTCCTTCTTCTTTCTTGTTGTTGTTCTTCCTCCTTCTCGTTTTCCTTCTTGTTGTTCTTCTTCCTCCTTTCTTCTTGTTGTTGTTGTTGTTCTTCTTCCTTTTCTTCTTTTTCCTTCTTCTTCCTTCTTTCTTGTTCTTGTTGTTGTTGTTGTTCTTCTTCCTTTTCTTCTTTCTTCTTCTTCTTTCTTGTTGTTGTTCTTCTTCCTTTTCTTCTTTCTTGCTGTTGTTGTTCTTCCTTCTTCTTCTTCTTGTTTTCCTTCTTGTTGTTCTCCTTCTTCTGGCATTAAGTTCTCTGACATCGTTGTTTCAGTGGTGGACGAGCAGAACCGACACACGCAGGTCCAGAGGATGTCGTCCTCGTCCTCCATCAAAAGAGAAAACAGCGAGGAGCTGAAGGACGCCGAGCCCCGTGAGTGTCCCTCCGCGGCGATACGAATGTGTACAACATCACTGTTGTTGTTGTTGTTGTCTTTAAAAGTGAACATGTATTCCTGTGTCCAGGTCCAGGAAGCTTAAGTCCCACCTCCCCAATTGTTCTTGAGAAACCAGAGAGCCTCCACTCCGTCACCTTCAGCGAGGACTCTGTGTAAGCCCTTCACATCCCAGCCGTGGCTTCACAAACCTTCACTCTGGCATTCATGTTATTATCGCGGTCGACTCACATTCTTCTCTGTGTTTGCAGACAATGTTCGGAGAAGTGTGTGATGAACAACTACTTCGGCATCGGCCTGGACGCCAAGATCTCCCTCGAGTTCAACAACAAGAGGGACGAACACCCTAAGAAATGCAGGTACGAACGATTGTTTTATTTACGACGTTTTACATTTACCAACAACAAACTGTTCCATCTGTGTTTAGTGTTTTATTACCTTTTCTCTCCAAAGGTTAATATAACAGCTCTTATAACATTGACATTGAATATGACATTCTCAATAATCCTGGTTCTACATGTGCCAGGGTCGGATGCATACAGCGGCACATCGTCTGCATATAGAGAGAGAATGGGTTCACGTTTGGGTTCATCCATCACCCCACTGATTGACAGCCGTCTTTAATTCTACACAGCTGATTGGTTTCCTTCTTTTCTGCAGCAGTCGCACCAAGAACATGATGTGGTACGGCGTGCTGGGGACGAAAGAACTGGTCCAGAAGACCTACAAGAACCTGGAGCAGAGAGTTCAGCTGGAGGTCTGAATGGGGACTATTTATTGTGAACGCCAGCGTTTATTTATGTATGTGTATTGCCTCTCCTTTATTAACCTTCCCTTCTCTCTCTCTCTCTCCAGTGTGACGGGGTTCCCATGTCTCTGCCCAGCCTGCAGGGCTTGGCTGTGCTCAACATCCCCAGCTATGCAGGCGGCATCAACTTCTGGGGCGGCACCAAGGAGGACAATGTGAGTGTTGTTCCCGATGTCGTAGCTCACCCACGACCTTCATAGCTCAGCTGACGGATGTTTACAAGTTTCCCCTCTCGACTCTTGTGTTCAGAACTTCGGCGCTCCGTCGTTCGACGACAAGAAGCTGGAGGTGGTGGCGGTGTTCGGCAGCATGCAGATGGCCATGTCCAGGGTCATCAACCTGCAGCACCACCGCATTGCACAGGTAACCAGAAACCAGCCTCGCCGGCTCCTGTCGGCGTGCTGAAGCCTCAAACTAAGACAATAAGAGCGTGCTTGATTGGCGTCGTCTCTCGGAGGCCCTGAGGCGAAGCGAGAGCACGTTGTTGTTGTTGTTGGCTGAACGGAGGCACGCCTGAAAAAGCCGCTTCCCTTTCAGTCAAAAGGATTATTAAAAAGTCGCCCCGGGGTGCTGAAATGCGGCCGTGCGATCAGGTCCTTGATCTTGTTAGATATTCAGCTTTTAAAATGAAAAGCCCTTTAATTCTTAGATCAGCAAACACCCTTGAGTGAGGTGTTCGGAGGTCGTCTCGGTTCTTTCATTTTAATCCTGTGACCCCTGAAGCAAAGCAGAAACGAGGTGTCATGTGACTTCTGCTTCCGTTGCCCCTCAGTGCCGCCAGGTGAAGATCACCATCCTCGGGGAGGAGGGCGTTCCCGTGCAGGTGGACGGGGAGGCCTGGATTCAGCCGCCCGGCATCGTCAAGATCGTCCACAAGAACCGAGCGCAGATGCTCACCAGAGACCGAGTAATGTCCAGCTCAAATATGAATTATCGTTTACGATGTTTATGTTTATATGATGTTTACTCCACTTAATGGAAAAAAAGGTAACACCGTATAGCTCCGTATGAGATGGTTATTTACATTTTGTTAATAAGACTAGATACGTGTAAATTATGGAATCATAAACAGTTTTATTGTCAGATTATAAGACATTTTATTGCTTATGAGCGTTAATAAAAGCCTTATGAGATTCTTATTGTTTTAGCATTGCAAACACATTTGAGTTTATGTCATAGTTAAACCTTTACTTGATTTATTCGGATATAATACA
>NC_046983.1:3381569-3396569 GCF_009769545.1 Cyclopterus lumpus | reverse complement strand
ATTGTAAACAAACCAAGAGATCATTGAGTTTGTCTCTCTCTCTCTCAGGAAATTGGGAGATCAAAGGTGGGGCCGGCGAGGCCGATTCCTCGGGCAACTGAAGTCTCGCATGGGGTGCTTAATACTGCCCCCCTGCCAACCACCCCTATCCCATAATACCCTGACCACCGGGGGTTCTCTTCGCCTCTAACCGCGACACCTAGTGGCCTGACGGAGGTGTGTGGAAGCAGAGGAAGCTCCATCTTCACCGACCGGTACGCGTCTCTTTCCCTCGTCTGCCGGGAGGAAATCTCGTTTCTTCTATTTCCTGTTTCGCCTTTTTTTTTTTTTTTTTTTTGTCGGAGGGGGCGTGGCTTCACCTGTCGGTCGTCCTGCTTTTTGGTTCTGTGGCGACAAAAGAACACGGGGAACCGCAGACGTTTTTTAAATTTTATTTATTTATTTTTTGACAGGGAAATGTGTTTTTGTGGCGCTCTCCTTGCATGTCGAGGCTCATAAGTTGTTATAACGTTTGGATTATTCTCTCTCTCTCTCTCTCTCTCTTAAATCGTTTTTTGTTTCTGAACTTACGAAAAACAGCCTTCAGACTTTTTGATTTTTCTCAGAAACCTTCAAAGAGCATAATTTATTTCTCGATGCTGAAACAAAGTGAACAAACTGAAGAAACATCTGGACCTTTATTATCCTCAATGTCGCAAAAAAAAAGAAGAAGAAAAAAAATAATAAACTGTGCTGAGGAATGTACTTGTGTGGACTTGTATTAACCTGTGAATAATGTTGAATGATAAATCAACAAAGGTTCTGCTGTTGTGGTTCTAAAGTGGTTCTTAATGGGCTTGTGTGATCCGAGGCTCTGCTTTACGACCAGTCATTTCATCTGGAATTCAGCCTTATATATATATATATATATATATATATATATATATATATATATATTTATATATATTTATTTATATATATATATATAAATAAATATATATATATATATATATATATATATTTATTTATATATATATATTTATTTATATTTATTTATTTATATATATATATATATATATATTTATTTATATATATATTTATACATATATTTATATATATATTTATACATATATATATATATATATAATATTTATTTATTTATATATGTATACATATATATATATATAATATTTATTTATTTATATATGTATATTTATTTATATATATATATATATATATATATATATATATATATATATATATATAAATATATATATATTGAAAAAGACGGTTACGTCACACAGGTCTAAGACGTGACTCGCGTCCCACTGGTTTCAGGAGCCACCAGATGAAATGACTCGGTGTTGTTGTTGTTGTTGTTGTTTCTTTGCCGGAAGCACCAAAAACCACGTGAACGAAGCGTCGCTCGGTATATTACTCCTACTTTGCCATACTCCTGATTGTATATGTAATATAAGAGTACGAGTCGGTGGATATTTCATTTATTTTGCCTTGTCTGTGGTTCAAAGCTTTTATTATTATTATGACAAATATATTATATATTTTTTTGTACATCTTATTTTCCCAAATGGTGACCTGTGAAGCTGTCCTGGCTTTTGCTGCTTCCCCCCTTTGACGGACTCTTTGTGCCACTAGAAGCTGTTCTGTGTCTCCCCCCCCCCCCCTCGTTCTGGAGGCTCTTCAGGTTTTACAGAAATGTTCTTTTAAAGGGAAACGGTCCGACATTTTTGGGGGAAATTTGCTTATTTGCTGTGGAGCCGAAAGACGGACAAAAAGATTTCCACTTTTTCTTCGCCGCCTGAGAGCCGAGAAGGAAAAGAGAAGCTTAAAGAAATAATCGCCTCTTTCCAGCCCTTCCATAAAAACAACGCATATTTCTTAAAACGTCAGCGTTGTGCAGAAATAATGGAAATTAAACACGAGTCAAAGAGCAGCTGCACATAAATGCTTCAGGTTGGACCACGACAAAGTATTTATTCACCAAATCATAAAGAAAAAGAGATGAAACATTATCTTTAACTAAGTTTCCCTTTTCTTCGGCTTTAACTTCCGCAGACGAGGCTGCAGCATTCTGTGCTTTTCCCTCCTTCGTGTGAAGGGTTAGTTCTGGATTTGTTGTTGTTGTTGTGGTTGTTGTTGTTTTTTTTTTCTTTCCCAGTCGTAAACCCCCGTTACCTGAACCTAGCTGTTGCCGGGCAGAGTGACCATAGTGTGCCGGCTGTACGCGCTCCATCTTAGAGGCTTTAGTGGTGTGTGTGTGTGTGTGTGTGTGTGTGTGTGTGTGTGTGTGTGTGTGAGAGAGAGAGAGCTTCAGATGCGAAAGTTGTTGTATGTCACACATTTCAAAGTTTACTGTATCTTGCCTTGCACTTTACGAAGAAGCAAACTTAATATTGGGGGGGGGGGGGGCAGACGTGTGTGTGCATGTGGGTGCGTATGTGTGTTTTAAGATTTCTGAGTGTTTACAAGTGTTTTTTTTTGTTTTGTTTTTTTAATGAATAAAAATCTTTTATTTATGATAAATGTATGCAGACAAAAAAAGTGTGTAGATACGATGTGATGTTTAACCAAAATGTAAAAGAATGATAATTCCATAGAGACGTACACAACGCGTTTTGTTGCGCCGACAGTCGTGCGGTGACCCCGATGTGATCGAGCGCGTCGTTCCGCCATCTTTCTTTCGTCGTGGTGCACGGAGACGGCGCTCTGAACACGTAAAATGCATCGAGGTTGTTTTAACTTGAAGTCAGTGTTGTTACAGACGACTAATGAATCGTTTACATGAACAAGAGATGTCATATTTAGCCAACATTTGGGTGAATTCTTTGCGTATGATTTTTGAGATTCTATTGAGACGCTTTGATTGGCGTTCGTTGTGCTGAAAACAAACTCAATGATGTGTTTAGTTTGGGGAATACACTTCTTTTTTTTTTTTTTGGAAGCCATCGTGGTCTTTTTAACCAATGACTTTTCTTTCTTTCTTTTTTCACATAATTCTTTTGTGTCATTTTCTTTTCTTTTTTTTTTTTTTACAGCAAAAAAAAACTAAACATTTTTGACTGAAACTCTTCCAGGAGTCTCGACATGGAGCTGAGAATCTGAAATGAACCCACAGATTACAAACAGCCCGCCTTGTTTGTGCAACAGTATTGCATATATATATATTTATATTTATTTATATATAAAAACATTTATTTATATATATAAATATATATATTTATTTATATATATACATTTATATTTATATATTTATATAGATATATATATATATTTATATAAATATTTATTTAAATATATATATATATAATTTATATTTATATAAATATTGATATATATATATATATATATATAAAAGTATATTTATATTTAAATATATTTATATATATATATATATATATATTATATAATGTATATATTAATATAATATATATATATATGTATGTATATTGATCTGTTGAGAATGTGCACAGTGCTGGAAGCCAGACTCGATGTTGCACGACCTTGTACGAACTTGTGCGACCTTGTGCGTCGCAAGGGTGTTTTATTGTGTTATCGTGTGCAGTGTGTTACAAAGACAAAGTCAGCGCAACCCTTTGGAGATTAAAATGAATTGTTGAAGTGTGACAATGTTCTTTGTTGTCAATGTGGTGATTTAACTTTAAGGCACGTTTACCGGGAGACGGATTAGTTATTTGTAGGACGGTAAATTCATGATTTCTACATTTCAGGCACTTAAATGTAACTTCTTTTTACCTGCTGCACTTTAGGTTCTACTCGTCTTCACAGATGAAGAGCAAAGTCGTGGCTGAATGTCTGCAGAGAGAGATTGGTAAACAAAATGGAAATACACGACTCGAGAGCTGCAGGCTCAGTGTTTTGTTTACAGCTCTTAACACCAAAATGACCCGTTGGACTCAACCCTTTTAAATCCCCCCTGAAAGTGAGACATTTTTATGACTCACTATACTATGTATTATATTTTTCTGATTTAATTTGTTAGTTTGACATCAACTTAAAAAAACAGAGACCTACACGTTCAAAAAAAATGCACACGTAGTTTTTATTCCTCGTACTGAAGCTGCATCCAGTTTTTGAATATATTCACATTTTAACCTCATTAAATTAAATATGAGGATGTAGAGTAATGAAAGTTATGAGTAACTGTTTCCTAGAACCCCTCAAATGTAGGAAAGTACCTAATTTCACAAATAATCGTTAAATAAAGTTTCTAACGCAGCCGGTCTCCTGTCTCCTAGCCTCCTCGTTTCCTCGCCTCCTCAGAGGAGTTACTCGAGCTCCGGCATGTCCTCGTATCCTCCTCCCGCCTCCTCCCGTCTCTGCTCCTCCAGCTTCGCCCTCTCCTCCTCCGCCCTCCTCTTCTCCTCCAGCGCCGCCTTCATCTCCTCCTCCACCTCCTTGGTCTTCAGGAGCTCGGCGTCGCCCTTTTTCTCCCGGGGCCCCTCCCACTTCTCCACCCCCTGGGGGGTGTTCTGCCGCGTGTCGTAGGCCCACTCCTCGTCCGAGTCGCTGATGTCGTCGTCGGCGATGTCGTGGTCGTCGGGCTCGGCGGTCTGGCCGTAGGACTCGTCCTCGGGCTCGGGCTCCGGTTTGCGGTTGGGGTCCTCCAGCTTGCCCCAGGCCACCTGGTCGGCCTTGTGGAGGGTGACCTCCACTTTGGACGGGACCATGTGGACCGAGCTCTGCTTCACGTCGACCACCTGGGGGGGCGGGGGGGCTTTAATAATCTCTTTTATGTTGAGGCAACAGGTGCATTGAGACGACAGAAGCAGGTACTCACGCCCCAGAAGTGGAAATCTCGCTTGAAAATCTTCTCGTTCTCGAACTGTATTTGACACGAGAGCTTTTTGTTTTTTTAATGGAGAAAAAGAAAATTAGTATTTCATGCATAAATGTGTGCATTATTTATATATATTTATAAATAAATATATTTATATATATATTTATAAATAAATATAAAAATATATTTATATAAATAAATATTCATATATATTTATAAATATATATTATATATATTTTTACATAAATATATTTATATGTTAATATATCTATATATTTAAATGTATATTTATTTATAATGAGTGTTAATTAAAAAACAATATTTACCACTGAATTGTAAAAGTGTGTGCGTGTGCGCGTGCGTGTGCGCGTGCGTGTGTGTGTGTGTGTGCGTGTGCGTGTGTGTGTGGCTCACCACCGTCCGGTTGGCCTCGATGCTGGAGAGTTGTGGATTTGCGTTCTTGGCATAAATCGTGACGACGACATCATTTCCCGTCTGGTGCCAGTCGTACCGACACGCCACCTTCTTCTTGTCCTACACACACACACATAACACACACACACACAACGTGAACAACAATCACAGTAAACAAGAACATCTAAGAGCACAGTTAATGTGTACTGAACGTGTAAAAGTGACTATTTACCTAATTAAAAACCCTCATCAACCTCATGTGACTTGTATGCTCAATGTCTCCCTAACTGTGACCTCTGACCTCTTGCTCCAGCCCAGTCCTACCTGCTTGGGCACCCAGCGGTGCTTCCCCGTGCTGCAGCCTTTCTGGTCCAGGAAAGCGTTGAAGTCTATGGTCCTGATGCAGCAGCAGTTCCAGTACTTATACCTACGCCCCAAAAAACAACATGGCCGCCGGTCAGAAACACTGGATCGCTCCGGGAAGACAACAGAGTGAAGGAGTGGGAACCGTCTCACCCTTCGTGGAAGACGGGCCCCCCGGGGTGGTGGGTGCAGACCTCCGCGTCCGTCTCCGGGCCTCGAAAGACCTGAAGACACGGAGACTTTTAATTTGGATTTGTAATAATGTAAAAACACTTATTACAAGTAAAAATATTGAATAAATAAATAAAATAAAAAGTTTTTAAAAAAAGGTAATCCAATCTGGACATGTACTAATAACAATTGCCATTAAATTAAATTATTGCAGTGTTTAGGGAGGAACTGTAGTTTTATAATTAACTTATAAAAGTAAAGTACACCTATGAGGTCATTCACGTTATTACCTGCTTTGTCCACTAGATGGAGCTGTTAATACGCTTTAAACCTTTAAAGTTTAAAGGAATGATGAACTGAAGCTGAAGCAAAACTGCTACTAAGCAGCGTGTGTGTGTGTGTGTGTGTGTGTGTGTGTGTTTTGTGTCAGATAGTCGACTGTTAAACACACACACACACACACACACACACACACACACACTCAGAGGAACAAATACCAACAGACACACTCACTGCTTTGCATCCTGCGTTCTTGCATCGGGTCCCGGTCATGACCTCCTGACCTTCTGTGAGGAGAGAGGAGAGGAGATGAGGAAACAAGGAGAGGAGATGAGGAAACCAGGAGAGAAGATGAGGAAACAAGGAGAAGAGATGAGGAAACCAGGAGAGAAGATGAGGAAACAAGGAGAAGAGATGAGGAAACCAGGAGAGGAGATGAGGAAACCAGGAGAGAAGATGAGGAAACAAGGAGAGGAGATGAGGAAACAAGGAGAATATATGAGGAAACAAGGAGAAGATATGAGGAAACCAGGAGAAGATATGAGGAAACCAGGAGAGGAGATGAGGAAACAAGGAGAGGAGATGAGGAAACCAGGAGAGGAGATGAGGAAACCAGGAGAAGAGATTAGGAAACAAGGAGAGGAGATGAGGAAACAAGGAGAAGAGATGAGGAAACCAGGAGAGGAGATGAGGAAACAAGGAGAAGATATGAGGAAACCAGGAGAAGATATGAGGAAACAAGGAGAATATATGAGGAAACAAGGAGAAGATATGAGGAAACCAGGAGAAGATATGAGGAAACCAGGAGAGGAGATGAGGAAACAAGGAGAGGAGATGAGGAAACCAGGAGAGGAGATGAGGAAACCAGGAGAAGAGATTAGGAAACAAGGAGAGGAGATGAGGAAACAAGGAGAAGAGATGAGGAAACAAGGAGAAGATATGAGGAAACAAGGAGAGGAGATGAGGAAACAAGGAGAAGAGATGAGGAAACCAGGAGAGGAGATGAGGAAACCAGGAGAGAAGATGAGGAAACAAGGAGAAGAGATGAGGAAACAAGGAGAGGAGATGAGGAAACAAGGAGAAGATATGAGGAAACCAGGAGACGAGATGAGGAAACCAGGAGAGGAGATGAGGAAACAAGGAGAAGATATGAGGAAACAAGGAGAAGATATGAGGAAACCAGGAGAAGATATGAGGAAACCAGGAGAGGAGATGAGGAAACCAGGAGACGAGAGGAGGAAACCAGGAGAGGAGATGAGGAAACAAGGAGAAGATATGAGGAAACAAGGAGAAGATATGAGGAAATAAGGAGAAGATATGAGGAAACCAGGAGACGAGATGAGGAAACCAGGAGAGGAGATGAGGAAACCAGGAGACGAGAGGAGGAAACAAGGAGAAGATATGAGGAAACCAGGAGAGGAGATGAGGAAACAAGGAGAAGAGATGAGGAAACCAGGAGAGGAGATGAGGAAACAAGGAGAATATATGAGGAAACAAGGAGAGGAGATGAGGAAACAAGGAGAAGATATGAGGAAACCAGGAGAGGAGATGAGGAAACAAGGAGAAGATATGAGGAAACCAGGAGAGGAGATGAGGAAACCAGGAGAGGAGATGAGGAAACAAGGAGAAGAGATGAGGAAACCAGGAGAGGAGATGAGGAAACAAGGAGAATATATGAGGAAACCAGGAGAGGAGATGAGGAAACAAGGAGAAGATATGAGGAAACCAGGAGAGGAGATGAGGAAACCAGGAGACGAGATGAGGAAACAAGGAGAATATATGAGGAAACCAGGAGAGGAGATGAGGAAACCAGGAGACGAGATGAGGAAACAAGGAGAATATATGAGGAAACCAGGAGAGGAGATGAGGAAACAAGGAGAAGATATGAGGAAACCAGGAGAGGAGATGAGGAAACAAGGAGAAGATATGAGGAAACCAGGAGAAGATATGAGGAAACCAGGAGAGGAGATGAGGAAACCAGGAGAATACATGATAATATTCTGGATGTCATTTCATATTTCCTCACCTTTCTTTCTTTTTAAATGTTATATTAATATTGTTCGCTCCATTATTGTCAGAAATTATTGTTTTTCGTTGTGTAAAAGTCAGCGATGTGTTCAGGGACAACGAAATAAATTGGAAAATAAGAAGAAAAAATGCTTTGATAGACGATTTTTAAATGAAAAATACAGGCACACTTTTGGTATTTGTGTGTGTGTTTAACAGTCGACTATCTGACACACACGCACACACACTCACACAAACCACACACACCACACACACACACACACACACCACACACACACACACACACACACACACACACACACACACCTTTCTTCTCTTCCTCAGCCTTGTTGCTGATGTCCAGTTTCTCCAGAACCTGAGCCAGCGATGCCGACACTTTGTAGGGCAGCTTGGTCCTTGGTTCCTCTGAACTGCAAATTAGAACACAAACACACACGTTAACACACACACACACACACACACACACACACACACACACACACACGTTAACACACACACCTGGGTCTCTCTTTCTGCAGCGTCTCAGCAGATTTGGGCCCCCGGTAGATCATCTCTTCCCCGTTGGTGCGTCTCATCTCTACTTTGTCCGATGACACCTCGGGACGCAGAGGCTCCTGGGGCTTCTCGTTGCTGTGGCACCCGCGGGTGCAGCCCTGCGTCGGAGAGAAAGAGCGAGGTCACCTCAGCCTGCATCAAATCTCATCAAACTTACCATGTTATGTCTCTTCTCAGGGTTTCTTTAATATATATATATATATACACACATGATATATATTATATACATATATATCAATATATATATAATAATGATATATAATAATATATATATATTATATATATATATAATATATATATATAATATATATATATCATTATATATATATATATTATATATATATAATAATATATTATATATATAATAATAAATTATATATATATAATATAATATATATATATATATAATATATATATAATAAATAAATAAATATATAATAAATGATATAACACCTTCATAATATGCTCCCAATGTAAATAACCTAGAAGGACATAAGATACACAGTCCTGTTTTTTATCTAAAATGTACTTTTGCACATAATCATTGAAACATTAACGTAAGCAGCACTTTAATGTTCTTTTGTTACTAACTTTTACTTGAATATATTATTTTCACATTTCATTGCAAATAAAAATGTTTTCTTTACCTTAATAGAGAGAAACTCTGAGAAGTCCGTCGTCCTTTTCCTACAGCAGGACCAACCCTGGAGAGGGACACACACACACACACACACACACACACGTCATTGTATTTTATCTTTTTTACCCCCTCCCCCCAGCTAAGTGAAAGGGTTGTTTATTTGTTTATTTGTTTACTTTTATGCATTAGTTTTTACCTTCAGGGCATCGTGGAAGATGGGCACACCTGGATGGAAGATGCAGTCTTTTTGAAAGAGGAAAAGAAAGAGAGAGAGAGAGTCAGTCTGTATGCATGCACACACACACACACACACACACACACACACACACACACACACACACACACACACCAGCTGCTCCGCGGGGTCAGCACAGTCCCATAAAAGGACGATGGCGGGTCCTCGTGCGACACGTGTCCCCTCATGTCAGCGTCTCTGGACCGTTTCACGTCACACGAACCAACACTTTGTTTAACCTGCTTTTTATTTTTATTTTATTTTTTATTAATCATAAAAATAAATCTGGTTTCCTCTCAGTCTGAAACACTCGCATTGATCCCGGCGCACTTGCATTGTGTGTATTTGGTCTTATTATTATTTTTTTTGTTCATGCTTTTTGTCAAATTGGTGCATTAACGTGTTTATTTAAACACCACTAAACGTGGTCACGAGAACACCCCTTCAAAATAAAAGCAGGCAAACGCAATCTCACTGAAATAGTGTCGAAGGATCGCCTGACAGAAGCAACGCGAATGTGGGAATCGAACCCACGAGTGAGAATAAGTTCCCCGTCTTCACACAGACTGACGTTAAACCGACCCAGAATGCACCGGACGTTTGAATTAAAGATCTCACCCTCCTGGTTCTCCTGGTTCTCCTGGTTCTCCTGGGCGTCAAACTTCAGGCCGCAGCCTCTGTGGTAGCAGAGCAGAGCCATGGCGGCCGGAGAGAGCTTCTTCTTCTTCTTCTTCTTCTGGTTGTCGGTTCGGATCTCGACCTCCAAACTCGCCGCTTTGCTCTTTTCTTTGTGTTTGGAAACTTCCAGAAGTTCCTCCGGCTCGAGGAAAGATCCTTCTGGACCGAGCAGAAAGAATAAGAGAGGGGGGGTCTCTCTCTCTCTCTCTCTCTGACTGAATGAAAGATATAAATAGCAGCTCCCTCCTCTCCTCCTTACAGCTGTCTAAACTTATCTGGGGGGGGGGGGGGGGGGGGGGGGGGGGGTGACAGGCCTGCTGCTGAGCGTCGGCTGTCACCACAGCAGCTCCTGGGTTTCGGTCACTTTCCCACAAATCCTTGGATTCGGTTCCTCGGGAGAACCCTCAAAAGAACAAACTAGTTAAATCTATTAAAACTCAGCGAGGGGTCAGAGGTCGGGGGGGGGGGTTATCTCTATGGAAACGGCGACATTAGGAGAGCAGCGGATATCCAACGTCTCATTAGCGTCAACTGTGAATGCTTTATCCTCGTTTCATGGGCGAGGGGTCAGAGGTCAAACAAAAAAAGGGGAGGAGACATTTACCGGTGGGAAAACATACAAAGAGCACTCACTCATAGTGTAATGACCGTGTGTATACACACAAACACCTGTTTACACACAAACACCTGTTTACACACAAACACCTGTGTGTGTAAACACCTGTATGGTAGCGACACGTCGTTCCAGGAACGACTCCATCTCTCCCACGCGGAGGGATTAACATGATTTTAAATACATAAACATTGTGACTCCCTCTGAGCTGTGAGTAATGGAGCTGTTTGCGTACCTTTTGTCTCTGCGTACCTTTTGTCTCTCACTCCCGTCCCCGATGTCGGGGTCACGGTCAGTCTTTCGGTGTTGAGGGTGAAACGTTAGTCTTCAGTGAATCACTCGTCGTCTCTCTGGAGATCCAGATGATGGAGAGACGGGTCAGAACTGGAAGAATCCTGCTTTCATATTATACAACATATACTCGCTACTGATAAACACACTCACAGCTAAACATATGAATCCAGTATATATATATATATATATATATATATATATATATATATGTATATGTATATGTGTATATATATATATATATATACACATATATATATATATATATATATATATATATATATATATATATATATATATATACATATATATATATATATATATATATATATATATATATATATATATACATATATATATATATATATATATATACATATATATATATATACACATATATATATATATATGTATATGTATATGTGTATGTATATATATACACATATATATATATATATATGTATATGTGTATATATATATACACATATATATATATATATGTATATGTATATATATATATATATATATTCTTTTTTTATATATATATACACACACACATATATATTTAATTACATATAAATATATACACATAAATATATATATTTTTTTTAATATATATATTCTTTTATATATATATTTACATATATGTATTTACATATATATCTAAATATATATATATAAAATATATAAATATATTATATATATTTATTAATATCAATAACCCTCGCATCGCTTTCACATTATATAAAATATACACTATAGATTTTTCATATTATTTATTATCTTAAATGTAATATGTCCTGCTCTGCTATTGTATTGTATATATTGTGCATTTTTTCATACTTAATATTAAGGTTTTTATGTTTACTTTGCTGCTACAAACAAATTTCCCCCTGGGGATGAATACAGTATATATAAATGCATATAAATTACATATATAAATAAATATATATATAAAACAAATTTTACACAAATCTGTGAAATGTGAATCCTGCAAACGTAACACTCGTGTGTAGAATTTAAAGTATTTTTGGTTCATTCATATTCAAAACGTCTTCCATCACTTTATTTGCACGCGTCACTTCTAAACTTTATTTCACTTCTAAACTTTATTTCACTTCTAAACTTTAGACCATTGCGGTCACAAGTTTTATGTCCGTCCTTGGATAATAAATTCAGATTAAAGAATCTTGAAGAACAAGAAGAAGAAATTGAAGAAGAAGAAAAGAAAAAGAAAAGAAGAAAAACAAGAAAAGGAACAACAACGAGAACAAGAAGAGGAAAAGGAAGAAAGAAAAAAAGAACAAGAAGAAAAGAACAAGAAGAAAAGAACACGAACAAGAAGAACAAGATTAAAAACAACAACAACAAGATTAACAAGAAGAAGAAGAACAGCAAGAAAAGAAGAAAATGAAGAAGAAAAGAAAAAGAAAAGGAAGAACAAGAAAGAAAGAAAAATAGAAGAACAAGCAGAATAAAAAGAAGAAAGAAAGAAAAATAGAAGAACAAGAAGAAGAAAAGAACACGAACAAGAATAATAAGATTAAAAGAACAACAACAACAACAACAACGCGTTGACATTTTAAAGGTTTGGAGACTTTAAGGAAAACAGACAAACAGTTTTTAGGAATGGAAAATGACTTTTTATTTCTTCCAAAAAAAGGAGAGGAAACAGATCGTAGAATAAACAAATATATACTGCTGTAAAATAAAAGCCTGTGATTTTTTTTTTGTTGTAACATTTTTGTTTGCCTTTCCATGCTCGATACAATCCATATATTTCTGCTTTAAATAAATAGAAAATAAATGTACAAAGAGACGGGGACACATTGGGGCATTTGGCTGGTCCTGGTGTGCAGGGAGGTGTGCAGACCCCCCCCCCCTCCCTCATTGAGGAGCAGTCACGCCCCCGCCCCCCCCCCCCCCCTCACTGAGGAGCAGTCACGCCCCCCCCCCCCCCTCACTGAGGAGCAGTCACGCCCCCATGAGGCTGCAAAAAGGGAATCGTTCACCTTCAGAAAAATCAAAGAGAAAAAATTAAAAGAAATAACGCGGTTGCAGATTATGAGCGTTTATGTGCTGAAGCGCCGTGTTGTGAGAGTGAGACGTGTTCCTTTATGTACACAAGAGTGAGACGCATTTCTTTCTTTATGTACACAAGAGTGAGACGCATTTCTTTCTTTATGTACACAAGAGTGAGACACGTTTCTTTCTTTATGTACACAAGAGTGAGAGCGTTTCTTTCTTTATGTACACAAGAGTGAGACGCATTTCTTTCTTTATGTACACAAGAGTGAGACAGCGTCTTTCTTTATGTACACAAGAGTGAGAGCGTTTCTTTCTTTATGTACACAAGAGTGAGACGCATTTCTTTCTTTATGTACACAAGAGTGAGAGCGTTTCTTTCTTTATGTACACAAGAGTGAGACGCATTTCTTTCTTTGTGTACACAAGAGTGAGACAGCGTCTTTCTTTATGTACACAAGAGTGAGACACGTTTCTTTCTTTATGTACACAAGAGTGAGACAGCGTCTTTCTTTATGTACACAAGAGTGAGACGCATTTCTTTCTTTGTGTACACAAGAGTGAGACAGCGTCTTTCTTTATGTACACAAGAGTGAGACACGTTTCTTTCTTTATGTACACAAGAGTGAGACAGCGTCTTTCTTTATGTACACAAGAGTGAGACAGCGTCTTTCTTTATGTACACAAGCGATCCGAGGTTCTTACCAAAAAACACATGTAGAAAAAACAGAACGTGCACAAGAGATCTTTGACTCACGCGACGAAATGAAGGGATTTTTAACCATTAAACTGCCCCCCATCCCCCCCCCCCCCTCCTCGTCGTTCGACACACACACACACACACACACAACCGTGCACTCATCGACCCCACAAAGAGAGGACTTAGCAGAGGACAGACATTTCTTAATATGACATCATCGTTCTCCACCTGGTTTCATGCTACAACGATGCAGAGAGGCGGCAGCAGCTTCTGAACGGGGTCTGGGGGGGTCCCCCCATGGACCAGGTCTGAAAGGAACCGGTGGTTGTCGTGGGGGGGGGGGGGGGGGGGGGGGGAGTGTCTGAATTTGAGGGAAAGGGAGGCGGCGAAAAAGGAGAGCCTGCATGCTCAACCTCCCCCCCCCCCCCCTCTGGATAAACACATGATGGTTACTGGCCATCGAGGAGAGTAGCAACGCTGAGGAGACCCTCGCTCATCCCATTCGGCCATTTTGAAACCGCTCGAGACGCACGGACAAACAGGCGGGACCGGATTCCATGCAGAGAGCGGTGAGGTTCCAGAAAAGCGAAACAAACCAAAAATGTAGATTTATCGTAAAAAGACCGACTTCTGGACCGGCTCACAAACCCCCCCCCAAAAGAAGAACCCCCGAGTCTTCTTCCCGACCGTGCTACGCGTCGTTCCTCTTGGGTGAACTTCGTCCGGGGGGCGACAGATCTTTCGTCACTCGACTCTCCCGTGTGTCACAAAAGACCTGGATATCCGAGCGTTTTTTCCGATTGGCCACCCCCCAAAAAACGGTCCAATCGGAGACAAGCGTGTAGGCGTCTGACATCATAAAAAAAGCGGAGATGGACGTTAGTGGGGAAAGGAGGAGGAGGGGGCGGGGCTAACCGGAACAGACGAGGAACTAACCGACACCGGATGCTAACAGCGAGAAGGAAAGAGAGTCTACGGCTAAAAGACGAGAGACACCGAGAGAGATAATAGAGCGAGAGATACTAGCGGGGGAGGACGCCATCAAAAGGGGAGGAGACTATGGAGGAGAAGCCAACACAAGACCGCGACAACAAGCGTGTGAGAGCGATGGGCGGGAGCATCTAGACAGGAAGTGATTATTAGTTTGTACATATATATACACACACACACACTCACACACACACACACACACACACACACTCACACACAC